>NW_007585118.1:52008-92930 GCF_000523025.1 Cynoglossus semilaevis | reverse complement strand
ACTACAGACTACAGTCAAAGACAGAATGTTTGATGTACTTCTATTTTCATTACATAGAAATAATAGAGTTCTAATGGTTTTGTTGTGGATCAAGATGTAGAGACATTGTCAACCTCATGAATGTGTGGACTAAACTAAAAATGTGAAGTGGGAATTGACTGAGTAATGGACATTGAAGCAGCATCAGCAACAACATGAACAAGATGTTTGTGTACAAACCAAACCTGATGGTTATGGTGGATGGCCGTAACAGTCAAAGAAAGTAAAAAGTCTCAAATAACTCTGGAACAGGACACACAAAGTATAAACGTCTGGTATTTACATTTTTTTTTTCTCCTAGTCAGTGTGCATCTATATCACAACATTTCCAGAAGTCCACAACATACAACAAATTCAGGGTTTTCAACTTTGGTTATGTAATTCTCAAGGCTAGGTTTAAAAAAATATAGAACACACGTCCATGTTACTTTTGCATACAGTTAAAGTCAAAAGTGAAAACATATCAACAAAGCAGCTGGTCAGCTCTAAGTTTGCATCTGAGAAAACAACACCTAAGGTATTTCGGGTTTATGTGGATGAATCTGGGGGGCGGTGACCATGTCGGCCCCCGGAGTTTCATCATCGGCTGTTTTTTCTGTGAACGATGGTGTGTGTGTGTGTGTGTGTGTGGCAGAAATTCATGATGTGAGTTAATGTGCCTGACATCTTTGCTTCAGTGGCGATGGAGTTTCATATAAAGAGGGTTCAGTCTGGTTCACCTGACTGCTTTGCAATCAGTGTTGTAGCCGTGGTCTGTGTATCCCAGGCCTAAAGCTGAGTCCAAGTCTTTGAGTCCAATTTTTGGGATTCTTGTAATTAATAAAAATCGTATTGTCATTTTTGTCATGCAAATGTAAAAATACAGTATTTGATTAAACCTGATATGTTTACAGATCATAATGTATAATATTTGTGCATAAATAATAATTTAGCAATGTATCACAATGATTGAATAATTGATATACACGATATACTACACATGTAGCGTGAGATTTAAACACCTCCCTCTACGTTTATTATAGTTAGCTGATGGTCTGACAAATCGATCGACAATTCACTTTTTTTCTTTGTAAATAAAAATATGCTATAAAAATACTATATAAAAACAGACCTACCTCTTCCTCTCTCTCTCTCTTTTTCTCTTTACAAAATTGTGGAACTACATAACCTCAACATTACAGCACAGTCACAAGTTATTATTAGCTCCGCAGAGTTATTGTGGCTATATAAAGACAGAGGGAGAAAAAAAAAAACACAGCTGCTCCTTGGATCCTCTTGATTTGTGCACATTAGAAACGTAACAGCTAAAACAGGCAAACCACATCCGTCACCGGGATGGGGGAGAGGGAGTGTTTGTTTTAACTTCACATGTCAAACACCTCCACAATGCTTACGGCGCATGCACGCGCAATAACATTTTTGTGCCATCAAACAGGATACGGAGTCAATGCATTAGCATCATGTCACACAAAATGAGATAAGACTGAGCACAGGCAGTGAAATCAACGTAGAGCATTACAGATGCAAAACCTGCCTCTTAGCAGGAGTTGTAATATTTCAAATATTGAAAAATATGAGGCGTTTACACTCCAAACTATTCCTCGTTCTTTGCAGACGCTTGAAATAGGAGAGGGTATGAGAGAAAAGTTTAGAAAATGTCTATGTTTTTGGGTGTTTTGTAACGTAAACAAAGCTAGCACTTGCTAGCACTAGCATTCGCTCTATTCTGGGTCCAACCGTGTTTTCTGCTGGCCCATAGTGGGTGACCAGCACGTGTTGTGAAATAGTAAATGTGGCTGATATATTTTTGAGTAAATACAGGTATTTTTTTGGCAATAATATCCATACACGGAGCGTCCTTTGTCTATGACTACGTTTGGCTGACGTGCAGGCATTTGAACTAGTCGGGCTTGTTACCTGGTAAACAACATGTTTAGACTGGGTTTCTCTGGTCTTGTTGAGCTCAGTCACTCGGCTCAAGTCCAAACCCACGTCTGAGTCATCTGTGTTTGTGAAACCTGGAGTTATAAAGTGGTTCCGGCTGGACTTCAGTCTGACTGCTGGACCCAGTACTAGTGCTACAACACTGGTTGCAATCCGTCAATCAATACATCTACAGTGTCCTCTCTACACATTTCTTGAATGGGATTTTTGTGAATGTATTGTGACTGTAGTTTTCAAGTAGGCAGCGTCTGAGTGACTAACTCAGACCAGCCTGGTTTGGTTGACTGTATGAAAAGAAGATAAAAATAGACTGGAGTCGTTGTGCTGAGTGCACAGAAGCAGCCAGCAAACTCAGCGTAGTCACCAGTGACACCTATGAAGCCGACCCAGCTGAACATAATGTGGACATTACGACCAAACATCGACTCTATCATAGTAAAATATTCACGTCTGTTCCCTTACAAGACACTTTTTTTTCCACAGGTAAAGAAAATATCTTGTAAGTCTTGTTACTCATGTAAGTCTCCTTACTGTCACCACTCCATAGATCTGTATATGTGTAGTAATTAAGGCAATCATTTCAGGGCCACGACTTACTCATCTGCCATCTCCCCACCCTACGGGGGTTGTCGACACAGCAGCCCTCCGCTCTTTGCTCGTCCAAATGTTGAGTCCCTGTCCAGTTGTTGTTGTTGTTGTTGTTGGTGGTGGTGGTGATATCAGTGTCCACTTGTGCTCAAAACCACCAGCCGCAACCTTTTGCTTCTTGTGTTTTTCCAAAGTTGCAGGGGGCGACAATTTCCTCTCCCTCTAACTGGCAGCGCTGCAACAGAGCGAGAGACAGAGAGGAAAAGGAATATCATCATTTTCAGACTAAATGATACGCCGATCGTCCAAACACAGAGCTGAAAGTGAACGTAATTTTTCTTCTCCCATCCAGGGACTGAGCCAGAAACATCCTTCAATACATTCCCGTCACAGTCATTTAAACTGCTGCTGCTGCTGCTGCTGCAGAGGAAAGGTCAGAAGTTTCTAAAGACGCACATAAAGCTCTACTTCCATGCACATTTAGTAACTTTATAAATGATCTGCCATCAGCAGCTGCCTAATATCTACTTCACTTCTTTGTATTCACATAATTGACCGTAATATTGTTAGATCATGAATTAGCGAAGGCAGGGAGCAAAAATAGAGCAGAAATATCTGATACTGCTTTTCTAAGGTCTTTTTTTATGTCCTTATAAAATAGATAGTTAACTTTTTGAAAGCCTGAGCTCTGAATGTGCAGTTAGGCGTCCAATGGCGCACACAAATCGTTTCACGTCTGGCCAGAGAACATTGTGGCTTCATTTCTGTTATGGTTCTGTTTGTGACAAGGCTTTAACTCCGAGTGTTACAGAACTGACCTGTGGTTATGACGACGACACATAAAAGAAATGTTGAAGAGAATTTACACTACTGCAGAGCATAACAATTTGTAACTTAATGACTGAGGTCCCAAGTTATGGTTGGCAAAATTCTTAAAATAACTTTTTAACATTTTTTTTTTTTAAATGACCTCAGCAAAGTGTTACTGCAACTTTTTAAGTGTGATGGTAATAGAGTTTTTTTCTCTTTCTCACTGATTGTGATATTATCCCGAACAACACTTTCTGTTCACTTTGACCTTTAACGTGAAAGTGTTGGTCAAATGATAATGCAGATTTAGAAAAAAAAATCAACGTTCAATCCAAATTTACAATTTTTAATTCACCAGCCACTTTTCTCACAGAAGTGTGTTTGACACTGTATGTTTGATGGCCACACTTTTCTATCCAATGTTCACCGACCCAGATGTCAAAGCGTCATGTGTTGTAGCCCTGTTGAATTTGGCTGCACAGTCTGACTTTTTTATGATGGAGCGGCTGCTCTAGCAGCAGGATTTAATGCTCATATTCAAATAAATCAACAAAACTGTTCCCCATAGGGCAAAAGGTCAGAAGAGGGCGATGAAAATACAGTTCCTTTGTTTTGATAACACTATTAACAATTCTAAATTACACACAACAACAACACATACACATACACACAAACACATCCAGGGTGGGGTACATCTGTTTACAACAGCAGCCAACTGTGTGTCGTCACTGGGGCTACATATGGATACAGTCGTCTGAGCTGAGATGAGGAGAAAAAAATGACAAATTAATGCACATGGGGAATTTACGGAAGCGTATTGCTGCCACACCTAGAAAAAAAAATTGGCTCAGTATCCAGAATAACGTGATACTGAGCCATTTTTTTTTCTCAGTGTGGCAGCAATACGCTTCCGTAGGAATTCACTAATCACAAAACATGCAGCTAATATTCATATTTAATATTAATATTTTATTTCAAACTAACAACATATTTAGACAGCAATCTCAAGAAGCTAATTGAAGAAATTTAAATGTGGTTTCGTTACTGTGTTTTGAACAACTTCAAATGTAAAGTTTAAAAAAAGTAAAGAAAGATGTGTTTTGTGATTTGACGTTTTTTTATATATATAAAATTGCACAAAAACCCTGAGTTCATTTGTTATGGTTTTACAGTCCTTCAGTTTTCCTCATTGACACTTTTATGGACAATAAAGACCGTGCACTCGCTGTTACAAACACTGTGAATGAATAACTGTGTCGTAGTTGTTTGTGTTTATTAAGATGCAGACTGTTAGCAGACAAGCCCACTCTTCAACCAGAGCAGCTGTTGGATAATTCTCCACCTCAATAATCGGAGGATTTTCCCAGTCTCTCAGGAGTTAAAGTCACTCTGCTCTGTGTGCAATCACAGCAGCGACAGGCTCAAGGCAATTACAGCCAACACACTGACTGCTTGTGTCTCATTCCCTTATTAAGAGATAAAAACCTGCAGATGTTTACTCTCCACAACGTGTTTGTTCAGCAGCTGCTTTGGTAAATACACACAGGTACTAGGTTCTGTACTATTCCTGTACATGAGCCGACGCAAGTGACAGATATTGTAGTTTAAAGGCCAATATACAGAGATAGTCGAAAAGTTCTAAGAAAAAAAAAATAGAAAACAAAAGGAGAAATTGTACTTTATGATAATAATTAAAACCATTTCTTTACATTTCCTGGGTGGATGTCATAGGACCTCCAGGGGCTCCGTGTCTTTGATTTTAAATAAAATTTTAAAAAAATCAAAACCTGTAGCAAAGCTTTTAATTTTCACAGATTTCCATCTCAGTTTGGTTCGAATTGGATGTTTAAGTTGTTCATTTTGAGGATGAAAAATAAAGCTGTTAGGTTATAGGGCTGTCAATTTTAACTTATTTGTGAAAGGAACCCCTATTGTTGCTCAGAGACACAGTCATTTCAACACTTTCACAAAACATCTGGGAGCTGAAGATATCTTCTCAATGCTTGAAGTGTGTTTGTGGTTATACATATGTGTGGCAGGTTAAACCGTTTTTCAATCCCGTATTAACAATTAAGTTTAAAGGTTAACTTTAAAATCATTATGGCAGCAAATTTTAAAAAATCACTGAACTGGTCTCAAACCTTAATAATGAAGAAATAAAAACTGAATTCTTATAAAAAGAGAGAGACAGAGATTGTTTATGTTTATTAAATATAATTAGTGAAAAGAGTGTTTTGGCAACAGTTGGCAGCCCGCTGATGTTGGGTTGTGAAAGTTATGAGAGTGGTTTCCACATTAAAATGATCTAATTGCCCATAATTAACAGATGTTTTTTATATCCAAAATGATTAACATTCAAGCGTTTTTAATGGAAGGAATGTCCACCAATCAGCAGTTCACACCAGAGCCCAGCACTAACTTTTCATAGTTTTTTTTTCACATCATTAGTTTGGAAATATTTTCAACTGAAGAGCTAAAACGCAGCCACTTGTCATGTCTACAGTTGGATGTGTCCATCTCACAAACTGTCCCTTCAGCTACAACGGTACGAGGAGTTCACTGAGGCAGCACGTGGAAATGGCTGCTGCGCTGAAACATTCTCTGGACCAAATGTGAGAAAGAACGGATGACAGCCCTTCAGAGAATACATATTTAGACTTAAATTATTATGCTTTACAAAAACTATTTTTTTCTCCAAAAAAAAAACAACTAAAATACTGGTTTAATTATTAGCCTGAGCACAAATATGTTTCAACTAAAGATTCAAACACAGTAAGTAGTACACACTTCATGTTTTCACTGAAAGCAAAATCCAATAACTGATCAGGAAATTTGTGAGGTCCGTCCATCTTGTTTTCCCTCCTGCCTGTGTCTGTTGATGAGTGTCATCACCCTCACCTGTGTCTCTCATTAGTCTTACTCATGTCACCTGGTGCCCTGGGTGTACGTACCTCCCTCCCTCACTCTTCTGTTCATGCGGTCATTGTTCTGTGTTCATGTGGTGTGTTTGGAGGTCATTCCTTGTGGTTTGTGCTTTGTCTTCCTGCTTCCCTGAGATCCTGTTTGTTTCTGCCTGGTTTTGAGAGTCCAGTAAGTGGATGTGCTTCAGTTTTGTATTAACTTAACTTCCTGCACCTGAACAGGGAGCTGCATTTGTATTTGGGTCTTGCCTGCTTCCTCCCATGTCAGAAGATAACAAAAGTAATTTAAAAAATCAACTATTGATGTTCAGTAAAAGGAGAACATTCCCCAGTGTCCCCCCAAGGTATTATGGTATTATTAATAACATAAAAATTGAAATGGTACACATGAAATTTGAAATGAAGGCTTGTCCAAGAACCCTTTAGCTGAAGACCAAGGTTTGGAAGACTAACAACACCCTCCTTAGTGAAAACTTCTGTGAGAATTCCCCTGTGCTGTGAGTTCAGTTGTGTATCGTGTGTCCACACACACGGCTGCTCTCATTCACCTGGCTGAGCAGGTGCCACATGCAGAATTTCTTCAGACGCTGTCATTTTTAGAACAGCAACAGATCCAGATTAAACCTGATCAGGTTGACGATACCATCTGCTACCCAGCAGCTACCTGTTTCCAAGGAAGCTGATTTGAAATCATCTGAATATTTTTTAGAGTTCTGCTGGATGAGACTGGAACGTCACACAGGGATTAATATGAAATGCTATTTGACTCCTTTGGTCCTAAGCTTTAACATAGACCATCCCCAAAAATATGTTCTGTTTATTAAACAATAATTTCTTTTTTTACATTTTTAAGATTTTGCTTCTCAATAACATTCACGGCCTTTCTGAGAACACTGTGTCTGAACTTTGAGTCCATCATTTATAAACACTCCACTCTTGTTTTTGCAGAATAAAAACTTTTTCACACTTTCTTTGCACCTTTAAGATAAATTGTCCCATTTTGAGGTTTGATTTGAGGACCTTTATGGTTTACGCCTCTTGAACTTGCAGGGTCGTAACACGGCCAAAATGTTTCCCACATGGACGGAGCAGTAATGTCTGTACTACAGACTGGAACTGGAGTCTCCTCCAGAGGGCAAATAGGTGAGGACACTGCAGTGAGCACTGCTACTGCTGAATCAAGACGGGGAAATGAGACATAACATCTTATTACTCAATACTGTGTCTGCACAGTGACCCAGGAGACGGCGGGGATTTTTTTTTATATCAAGTTAAAGGACAAAACTGTTTTAGATTCCATACTTCTTATTGCTTCTTAGATTTTGTGAGCAGTGTCTATCCACTGAACAGGAAACAACTTTATGATTTCCAAAACTTTATGGCATTCTTTCCATCAAAATTTGGCCATTTATGTGACAGATTTTACAGCGAGGATACACAAAGTTACAATTTAAACTTAGCAGCTTCAATCATAAACAAAACTACTTGTTTAAAACTACTAAATAATAAAAAACACCCAAATCAAACAGTAGTTTTGTTTTAGTGGGCAGAGGTATTAAGAATATTACTGTTATCAAACTAAACTGCTTCAGATTTACTAAGATGAACAGACTCTGATCCGAGGACATTCTCCAGATTTGGAGAATTTTAAGCCAATTTCTATCATTTTGGGCATGATTTAAATGAGCATAATAAATTCTTAATTAAATAAAAAGAAAAATAGAATAATTAAGAAAAAAATATTTGCACAAATCAAGAGCTGAGGAAAATTAAATTACTTTGTTTGGCTACAGGCTGTGAGCTCTGGCCTTACTCTAACTCTCTCAAGTAAATTCATTATTTTTCCGTTTCTCTCAATTTCACACTCACCTACCTATTCCCTTTAAAACATGAGAGCCTCAGTCAAAACACCACATCCAGAGGTAGACATCTATTAAATAAACCTTCACGCTTTAAGGAGGCGAGAAACGCCAACTCTGTGTGTTGTATGATCCTAGTTTTAACCAAAAAATAAGACAAAACACAGGCCACATCACCAACACTGAATGTAAAATTGATTCAGTTTTGGAACTTTTTGGTTCACGAACGGCCTGCAGGAACAAATTAAGTTTAAAAACCGAGGTTCCACTTTATATAACGTTGTACAGATTTACCTGCAAGTTATGTCACATTTGTTTTTATCTTAATGTCCATTTTAATGTATTTTTGATTTTTTTTCACTCTTTTTAGAAAACATTGCCTGTGTGTTTTGGCTGCTTCTGTACTTCATACTATACTTCATATAGTGCTTCATACTGTACTTCATGCTGTACTTGATTCATTTCACTCCAAAAATTCTATTCCACTGTCACCTTCAAAGCTCCCACAAGAGCATTTCAAAATAAGTCTATTTCTTGAGCCACACACACAAAGACACACACACACACAACCGCGATGTCCTTTGCCAAGGATTAGGTGTTATTTGTTATCACAAGAAGGTTTGTGCAGCTGCGGAGCAGGAGGTCAGATGATGAAGATTATTTTCTGGGAGGCAACAGTCAGAAGGCAGAAAATGCTTACAGGCCCGTTCAGCTGGTAGCCACGTAATTTAAATCTTGTCAAATCTCACAATCAAGGTGGAAGACTTTTGCCAACAAATACTGTTGCAGTGTTCTTACAGTTTTCATTATCATTTAGAAAAGAAGAGGTGTTGATGATCCGACCTTTTCGTAATTAATTAGACCGTGTATTAAAAGGAGATGGTGGTGAGAGTTGATCTCACAGTTAAAGTTGATACTTCATGTTTGGGGTACAGTGACTAATAGCTAAACTGAGATTAGAAACAAAGGAACAATGTACCAGAATATTTAATATTTCTATGTTGAGAAAAACGTAACTTTGAAAAAGAAGTTGTAAAATTTACATTATTTCTATTTAAATGGTGTTTACAGTTATCTTTTAAACATCTAATAAATGCTTTTCTTGTTTATATTTTTACAATGTTTTGTATATTTTCATTAACATTATTATTATTAATAATATTATTATTAGTAGTAGTAGTTGTTGTTATATGGATTGATTTTGTTTAATATATATATGTACATATATTTATACATCAAGTCACATATGCACAAACAAATATTGTTCCTCTGCTTTCTGTTCACAAACACATTTCTAGGTCATCAGCCTCCATCTCATCCATATATTTTCTAAAATACTAATACTAATACTAATACTAATAGTTACACCATTTCCAGGTCATCTTGTCATTACTACACCCCCTCCATGAATCTTCTCTGGTCTTTTCCTTTATTTCCTCCAGCTCCATGTTTTCAATGTCCTTTGTCAAATAAACAGACTATGTTTCACTCCAACTTGCTCTGCTTTACTTTCTATCTAAGCTGCTCAACCTTAGCCGCTCTCCCTGCCAGCATCTTTTCTAATCCCAAATCTCATCTTCTTCAACTCTGCCACCTTCAGCTCTGCCTCTTGTCCGTAGACACAGCAACCATAAGCCGTAGCAGATATACATTATAACAAATAGATTGACATGTATTGAAGTATAGCCGTTCTCGTCTGTATAACGATAATTCCAAAAGGCAGTAGTTTTTAGGGGGGTGCACAGGCACAGGCAGCTCTCTTCTTGGCTTCCTGCTTGCTGACATTAATCCAAAGGCAGCAGGGATTTTCTTCCTCTTGCTGCTTCTTGCCTCACACCCCTGCAGGGCTTTCAGACACATACTGGCTTTCCCAATCTCACACACACACACACACACACACATATGCACACAAACACAGATGCCAAAGATGAACGCATTATAGACTATAAATATTCGGGCCAGGAACGGCGCTACGTGCCGCACAAAATATGCCAGGGACAGACACACATTGCGTTCACTTCAACCCCGTGTTCTCTGTCAGCACTTTCTGTGGAGCAAAAACTAGCACATCTGCTCATCTGAGGGGGTTCATCTACGGTGACTTGTCCACAAACAGGAGCTCAGACTGGAGTGGAACCTGTAACGGTTCTCTTATCTCCTCACAGTGTCGTCTTCTAAGGTCTTAGTTTCTGCCAGACGAGCTGAGGGTTTGCACATGAGTGAAAGAGGCAACGCATGGAAGAACAAATCTGGGAAACAACGAGTCACATGACACTGTGAAAGACAGGCAGATGGTGGCGCTGGTCGGAGAATTTTCTTATCATCTATAAACTGAATCCAACCATTTCCACTCATCTGTTGTTGCAGCCACGCTGGGCCTATGTGTTATATAATCATTGTGAGCAGAGTTTCAATGCGTGTCTCTTCTATGACGCTGATAAATAGTGACAGCCGCTGTTTTCTTCTTCTCTATCGACTCAACCTAACACTTAACCAAAGGATTGGACTCTTAATAAAGATGTTAGGAGTGTTAGAAACCTTGGCCAGCTAAATTATGAAGCCAGATTACCTAAATAAATCAGGGAATTGAGCTACTGCTCCCTTGATTTATTACAACAAATAACTTTTTTAGTGAAGTATTTATAGTGTCCATCATAAATATCTGATTCTTCTTGAACATGAAGTCAAATGTCTAAACAACATTCTTGTTTAGTTGTAAATGCACAGTAAAAAATGAACAGAAACTCACACACCAAAATGTCTGAGATCAGTCTTCTATTAATTGCTCTGACTGCATTGATTTATTGTCTGTCTGGTGTCATTCACATGAAAAGAAAATGATAATAATTTATAGCTAATGGCTACAGACAGCTACATCCATTTCTTATGTACAGTTCATCATTATAATCAATTCTATATCTATCTGTCAGTTTTACTGTTTCATTCTTTAAAAGCAAAACTGAAACATTTAGCAAATGGAATTTTAATTATAGTGCAATTTTTTTCTTCAACTAAATGTATGTTTTGTGGTTGTTTATTACTGGATCTGCCTTTTTTGGCGACTTAGCAGGGTCTTTAAAATAATAGCACAGTTTATCATTTGGTTGTCCCATTTCTTTACCTCCATGACACTGATCTCCAGACTCTGTGTGGTTCACACCATCTGCTCCAGATGGTTCTTCGTGCAGGAAACATTCCTGTATGACTGTTTCCTGAGTAGTGTGTCTGTGTTGTATCCTTCGGACAACTTCCTGATAACTAAAATCCCAACAATTAAGATGCTTTAATGTTCCACTTCTTTTGTTAGAAATATACTGTAACTTCACTTATTTTAAATCAGTTCGCTACTCTAAAACATTGCATCTCTGAAAATTAAACATTTAACAATCCATCACAGCTGCTGTGCTTTATGTGAAGGTCTTAATTGTGGCCATGGTACATTAAGAATAATTTCATAGTATGTGAGAACAAAAGCGCATGTAGCTGTTGAGCCACAATGAAAACTGTTGTCACTGCTCATCCATCCCCAGACACCGACCGCCTCCAAACCAGCCTCCTCTATTCTGATCCTCCCTGCAGCCATTTTTCACATGTGCTCTTTAACAGTGACTTAATGAAACGCCTACAATCACTAAGCAGATATAGATGCCTGCCAGTTGTTCTGCCAAGCATTAAAATTACCCCGTTGTTTCGCTTGGTAATGGTGGCTGCAGGCAATATATTGTCTAATTTACAAACTAAATTACTTGTTGTGCACCGTTGACCAGTCTTTATTGTGTTTTCATCATTTGTTTATAAGACCCAAAAAGCAGCGCTAATTTTGAACCGCAACCGCAGGAACCATAACAAGATATGAATAAAATAATTAAAGCGGGACTTTGTCAGAGAAACAGCTGTGGAGACGTGTCTAACAGTAGCTGTAATCAATATTTGACAACACCAGTTCATCACATGATTTTTAATCACCTGAAAATCAGTGCTTTTGGAGACAGTGAGCGCACAAGTCTACATCTCACAACAACAAAGAAACAGATCCAATACAATAATATGGTTCCTAATCCAATGCTCATTGGTGGAGTAATAACTATGTAACTCAGGGTACAGATAAAACAAAGATGGACATCATTGCAGGTTCCACCTCCTGCATTTTCACTAAGTACAGTTCAAAACGTGAAACCTGATCTGGCAACACGTCCATCTCAGTATGGAGGCCAGATGGCAAGACATGCTTCAATTACAGAAAATATGGTCACATCGTACCAACAACACACGGCTAAATGCATCCATAACTGTAACATGCACGCGCTCTTAGCTGTCAACGTTGAAGGCGGTGTACACCCTGCACTCTGCAGGGTAAATATACTGTATATATGTGTGTGTGTGTGTCAGGGATTACAGAGTGTAAGGAGCACAAACCTTATTATAGCACCTTCCTGAGGGGAAATTTATTTTTAAAAAAATACTAATATTTAGTGACAACCAAAGTTATATTCTGTGATATCTTACATCAGTCATTCAGTGACCAGTGCCATAGTGGTTGGATTCCAGTGCATCCACGCTGATGGTTTCTGGTTCACTTCCATCAAGTCTTTGTTTGCATTAGAACAGTCATCCAGTTTATCAAGATTTTTTTCATATTAAGATATTAAGAATTTAAGATATTTTTCATATTACACCAACAAGCTTATTTTTTTTTCTGATTTACATTTTCCATCTCATGTGATTACTTGAAATAATTAAAACACCACTCCTAAACAAGAGTTCAATAATCAATGTTTAATTTTTGACTCTAAGTCGGGATGTGATCAGCTCTGAGCCTACATCTTGTTCTGACCAGTGAGAATTAAACTGTGCTGGATTAAAATTGATTCGGTCGAAGCAACAACAAGAGAATTTAATTTACACACAGCCAATAAACAGTGTACGCAGCAACGGATGGTTGTGTCTGTTTACCAGCCATGGTCCTGATGCAGCTGTTATGATGTTCATATTTATTTCAATTTATTTTTTTACTGTTAATTGTAAAATAATAATGACAATTATTACAACATAGTTTAAGGAAGCATTTTATTAAATGTAATTGTTATTTATGATTTTTGGCAGTATTTATATTTCTTATAATTCTTTTAGTCACAAATAAAGGGACTGTAGAAATTTTAAGTTGACATTTCTCTGCTGCTGTAATAACAGAGCTTCAAAACAGAGCTCTTAATTATGATGTGGACAGTTCTGGCGTTCTTGCCCATTCCTAACTGCCCTCCTACTCACTTTGGCAGAGCAGAGGGATGACTTTTATGAGAGTAGACATCACATTACTGCCCCCTCAACATCTGCTCTGCACAATCATGCACATTCATATTGAGAAGCACTGGGTTTTAGGATAAAACAAAAAGAGGTGCAGCCCTCCAGCCATAAAGGACAAGATGTCGGAGACATGAGGTTTTTATAGATAACACCAACCAATCACTGACAGCAGATCATAATCAGCCCATAGGAAAAACAAGCCTGAGCTTGACGGTTTTTCAACAACCACGCTGTGAAGCTGGTGTTAAATATGACTGAAACACAGTGAAGGATCGACCAACTTTTAAGTCATTAATGTGACACATTTTAGAGCCACATTCCTCCTTCCCTGTGTCGGTGTGATCTGTCAAGTCTCTGCTGAGCCAGGACCATATTGTCTTGTCAAAATGTTTTATTAGTTGTTAATCACTTGTTTCACCGTGTCTCTTTTCAACCAATCAACAAACCTGGAAAATAAACTTCAAAAAAAAGAAATGCAAATTTGTGTGTGTGTGTGTGTGTGTGTGTGTGCGTGTACCAGAAACAAATCCTGGCCCCTAAAAGCCTCCTTTAGACCTCAACAAGTTTTCTCCTGTTTGACTCCGGTCACTTTAAGCTGCAGTTGGCAGTTTGTAGAAATGAATCATGAGGCGGTAAACAACAGCAGGTGGAGGATACAGAGATATTAAATCAGGTGTAGCATCACATCAGGGTCTCACACACACATTAAGTGGAACAGGCGTTTTAGAGAAAAAGCAGCAGTGGGAGTGTGCGTGCGTGCATGTGTGTGTGTGTGTGAGAGAGAGAGAGAGAGCGAGAGTAAGTGAGCGTCTTTACACTCATTTTTGCACCACACATTTTTGGACTTTCTAATGCTTTTAAGGACCAGTAGCTCTAATGGTGATGAACACCTGGTCCTAACGAAGCACTCACTAATTTATCAGGTTTTGGTTAAAGTTAGGATAAAGATAAGTTAAATAGGTTAAGCATCCTATTGGAGAGCTTCATGATAACGTGGCATAAGCACAGAATTCTCCAGGCAAGAAGTCCAGCCGCTCCAGCAGATGTCCTTCTGTTTGATGAGTCTGTTTTGATGCATAGTGTGGTTCATTCATCACAATCAGATAGTGGGTGCAGAAGCCCTTTTGCCTGATGAAGACCCTGAGCAAAACAATCAGCTAATCATGGTTCACCTTCTCTCCCTGGACCCAGAGCAGCGGTCTTCAACATCTTCAACATGCTAAACTGATGGAGAGAACAAAGAGAGCACTAAGGTGTTGCAGAACCACTAATGTGGAAGACTCATCAATACAGAATTGTACTATTACAAAAGTGCAAAGAAATAATTCCTGCGAGTTAAAAACGGGGCTTCCTGGAAGTCACCTAGCATTAACCTTTGACCCTCTCTTAACCAAACCTTATTATGTCACCACTCTGCGACTCCAATAGTTCAAACTGCTGGCGTTTCAGTCAATGCAAAAGCCGCATTTGACAAACTAAAATATACCACTGACCTCGCTGTGCCCTGACAGAGAACGGAAAACCACTTGTGTTGTGAGCACAGTATGAAATCAGATTTTTTTTTTTGCTTCTGGCACAATGGAAAAAAATATTGACAATCATTGACTGACTTCTTTATTAAAACAACATGAGTTGTTTGGCTGCGCAGTAAACAGATGCAGCAGCTGCTCTCACGACATTAGGAGGAAAGCTCTGTGTTGGTCTTCAGTGGCGTTGTCTTTGGAATATCGTAAAAAACACATCAAAAATTGAAGTTAGAGCAGAGTTCAGGAACATATAGACTCACCAGACATTGAGTACTAGCAGTTTTGACATCAAAGCCTATTCATTTGGTCATGGTTTACAAACAACCATCTCCGTGCTCATCAACAGGTGTGACAAAAGCAGTTCTAATGATTCTTGGTCTGGATGTACCAAATTTATGATTTAAATGAAACATCCTTTAGCTTGGAGAGAATACTATATAGTCTATTATATTATATATATTATTTAACATGTTTGAGCCAGTGTTTACCCTTGATCTGTTGCCAAACCAGTGCTGCTAAGGCCTGTGTACTTTACCATTGAGCGCCTGCCAAATTGTTGAGCCGTACACTGTCAATTTCAGGGCATCAAAACATTACTTTGACCCCAATTTGGATTTACGAACTGCAAAGTAAAACAAATTTACATCCACATCTTCTAACAATGAAAAGATTGTGTCGCACAACTTTTCTTACAATTGCTAATTCTTCATAGCATAACTTTTTGCAGCAACTCTACTTCCTAGCACCACCTTGTGGTAGCAGTATTCAACAATAGCAGCTCCACAATATGCAATAGAAAGTATAAATAAATAATCGTATAGTCAGTTTCACTGCTGATGAGGACTGAAGGTATAAACTGTTGTACAGTTCTGAGCAAACCATTAAAAAAACAGGTAGAAAAATGTCTCATTTCAGGAATGAGTAAACATTTAAAAAAAAAACAGACCAAGGACTTTCCTATCACAGTGCTTGACTCCTTTCCTGATTGGATGCTGAGTGGAATCAGGTTTGATGTTTAAAGGTAACCATGATTACAGAATTGATTATGGTTAAGCTTTAGGGACTGTCATTAAATCTCCTTCTGGACTAAGATTGAATTCTGCTGTTGAGAACACGGCTAACTGCGGCTGGCTGTTTATATCATGGTCGAGCCTTTATGGGTGGTTTGTCCTGACAGTACTGAATAGTAGTTCTATCTTCAGAAAAGTTGTTTTCTGTTTTCAGTTATAGTACAAATGTGATAATGTGATAATTTACTACAGATGTAAAACATTGAAATCTCTTATTTCATAAAATAGCAAAATAGCACAAAAGCTTCAACTTTTGCCTTCAGTCATATATCACTACAACAGTGTCTTGTAGCTACTTTGATGTCTCCTCTTTTTGACTTCTGAGGAAAATAATCCCTTTATTATACATCTGGTATGATGTCATCTCTTAGTATGTGCTGTGATTGGTAGGTAACAGTTGTGAACTGATGTAACAACGCAGGAGTCTGACACTATAACAAACGTGTGGTTGAGCAAAATTACAAAACTGAATTTGCAAAGAAAGAATCAGCACATGCAGTACGTGTGTGTGTGAGTGAGTGTGTGCACGCCTGTGTGTAGACCTCAGGTCCACAGGAAAAACATTGGAGCAGGCCTGGTGTAAGATTGGCTGTATAATCATAATTCAGCTCTGCAGTGTGGATTAAACTGTGCTCCGCAGCTGCTTCAGAAAACCACTTAAAAACAGCATGTAGCCCAGCCAGCCAACACCGTGAACAGAAGCTGATATAGTGAGGGTTTTTTTTTTCCTTCCTTTTTCCAGTGTGACTCCAGAATGTGCCACAGATTGAAAGTCACTCGTGTTTGCCAGAGCTCTGAGAGGAAAAAATCTCTGCTCTCTGAAAGTCAAATTTTCCAAACTAAGGGTTAGACATGGAGAAAAAAACAAGCAAATGTTCACGCAGCAAATACACACACACATACACACACAAACACACACACCAATAGCCTTTTGGATGACTTATGGTGCCCTCTGCCTTCAGGGGAGTGTTTTCTACACAGTGGAACAACACTAATCAAGAGGGACACAGGTGGAAAACTGGTGAAGGAAAGGAGAGGGGGCAAACTGTGCTGCTATTTCTCCAACGCTACACAAAACAAGGGAAGGTAAACCTATGAAATGGAAGGTCTCAGCTTCAAACTGCAATAAGACACTGTCTTCGTCTAAGTCCGTGTTACAAAATCCAGTGACTGACAAATTCCAGAGTGGAGAAAGTGCTACACGTGTAAGCCAACAGCAGAAAGTAAATGGAGGAAGAATCAGCAGCAAAGTGTAGTGAGAACAAGTAGACTCAGCTCAGCAGAAACCTTTTTGATAATAAAAATGCCAGCGTTACTGCTAAGTGGACCAGTTCCTATTAAACAAGCTAAATATTTCAAGCAAATTAGTCAGTACCTAATTTAGACAAAATATTGTGATTTTTCACACAATAATACGCGTGTGTTTGTTTTTACTTAGAAAATAACCTTACTTTACAAATGTCGTCATCCTGCATTGATTCTCAATTAGACCTAACTTTCTGTTTTGGAAATAAAATCTTACTCAATGCAGGAGCAGAAGTAAAACAAATTACCAACTTCATGTATCGAGTTAGAAAGTAGTTTTTTCACCGCAGCTGTAGACTAGATCCAAGTGCTGAAAGATAATTCCAATCTCTGTACGATGTATAATCAATAACTGAAAAACAAATCCCAGAAAGTGATTAATTGATTTGTGTAGCGCAGAATCACTCAGTGCCTCAATTTGCCCCAATAGCATGGACTGTTTTACATTTCAGAAGAATGAAAACAAACACCTTAAAAAACCTACACAACCGGGAACAATATTGAGGAACATAAATACAGACAATGTTGTATTGAGCTCATTAAAACCAAATAGAAGAGAATGAGTTTTACACATTTGAAAACTTTTAGATCAAACAACGAGAAAGCATTTTGGCAATACAGGTCAGAGAAAAAAAACCTTTTACAATATTTCCTGATAATACAATCGTTTTAAGCTCATACTTTGACACTTCAACATTTGAAATCTCACATGTTCGGCACAGTGTTACGCATGATGCCCTTCCTGACACAACCCTTCCTACCAAGGTTGTGCTCTGGGGACTCGGAAGATTAGAACCTTCGAACTCTAAGAACCTTCTGGCTGTCCCACTGTAGTCCCAGCATAAACCCAGTGTATAAACAAAGGAAATGAGGAGGAAGCAGCAGAAAGAGGTGGTTGTTAATAAGGTTTGATGTTTCTGGTATGTGAAGGCTGCTGCAGACCTTCATCAACATCTTTTTGAAACACATCCAGCAACAAAAGGAAACAAAGATTTCTGCCAAACTAAATTCTAAGGTAATCAGTTGAGGTTCTCTTTTAGAAATGCTGCCAACAGAGAAATGGATTGACGAAGGGAGCCGATCCACAACAGGCATCTGATGCAAAAGCTGAATCTGCTAAATGCAATGATGATGACAAACGGCAACATCCTGCACTTTGTTTATACATTACCATAATTTTACTATTTGTCTCACAGTTGATTTGCTGGAGAATTAATCAAATGCCAAGCTTTTGCCTTTGGAAAAAAGTTCTTCTTTATAATTTAAACAACTGCACAGTAACAAAGCAAATATTTGCCATAATTTATCTTTTCAGTGTCAGTAACATAGACTGATGCAATCTTAATAAGAGATTATGTAGAAATTAAATCAATTATTTGCCCAAAAAAGCAATTGTCTTTTGTCAAAGACAACCTCCGGGACCTTGTCCTCTTCATCAGTTCAGAACTGAAGAAGCCTCTTGGATGAGAGGTGAAACGTTTAAGCACCATAAAGCTGAGAAGCAACATTAGAAAGTTTTATGCAGCAAGTGTATATAGTATGTACGTTTTTATTAGAGGTATATTTATATACATATATTTGTATTTAATTATTGTTATTATTATAATGAATACAGATAATTACTCAAATATACATGTAGTAAAAAAATAATAAAATGAAGAACCATTGAAAGTCCAAAATGTCTGTATTAGGGAATATATGGCTTTGCTTTTATATTCACAATAAGCTGATACAGTTCATATCTCATCTCTGTAACAACGTCAGAGTATAAGCCGCACCCATGTATAAGTTTCATTTCCGTAAAATACTGTAATAGCTCTAAAGTGGTTTCATAATTTATAGCTGTGAGGAAGTACATTAATTTAGTGTAAATACCAGTGTGGTTTATTAACCCACTCACAGAAAGCCAGAATGTATTAAACATAATTGTTATTAGTTCCTGTATGTTTGTATCACGACACATGTTTGGAGGCTGGAAGGTAACCAGCAGAGCCAATGTTGAATCTTCTTTTAAAACAAACCCTGTTCCTTGCACAGCAGGAAATGCTGTACCTATTTTTAACCACAAACATGCAGTTTCTCAGCTGGGACACATGGGAATGCTCCAATTAGCTCACAGGAAAGCCACAGAAGCAAACACTGAGATAAGTAATAATAAGTCTCTAACCCACAAGCTGACATAGTGTACTGCACCAGAAGGAACGACAGCCATCACTTGATCTCAGTTTGACAGGGATGTCAGATGAGTTGGTAATAAAACGTGGGACCTTTATGAGTATGGTTACTGTGACATGGGATAACTGGATTATATCCAGGCCCACGTGGATCACTGGGTCTAGAGCTAAATCATTCAGAGCCATTATTTAGTTAAACATTTTTCATCCCTCTACAGAAGATCGCATATTTTCATTCATATTATGACTCATCCATTCATTTCTAAACTCATTCATTCTTCTTAAACCATTCATTATTGACAATTAGACAATTATCCAATAAAGTGATAACATTTCAAATAGCAAACTACAGAGGCTTCAATTTATGACATGAGTGAAGAAGCTACAGTGTTTAAGGTTGATTAATTAATTAATTAATTTTGTTCAGTTACTTATGTATTCAAATTTCAAATCTACTTGAATCAATAGTTTCCCATCATGCCATGTGTGTATGCAGATAAGGTTATGTAGACAAGCATTTTTTGCTTTTTATGAACTGTGTTGCATGTTGGAAAATCAACATGACAAGTTGTACTGCTCTGTGTAATAATAACATTTATATAAAAAGAAAAAGAAAACTATCTTGAAGTCAGAAATAAAGCCACAAGGTCTGTCTGAGAATTTGTTTTAATGTCTTTTAATTCCTTTATATCCTGAACTCTTTTATTCTGTTCCCCTCCCTTCAGTGTTCATTTTATTTGTAATTTCCATTTATTTATTTAGCCTTCAGATTTCACAGACATTGTGAAATGTGTCCTGTCTTTGGTAGGTGTGATGGGTAAATGAACAGATACATAGAGATAATTGTTCTTTAAAAATTGACTAGCTAATTTAGATGCTGATCCAGACAAAAAAAAAAAAGTTCTTCTGAAGAATGAGACTACATTGTGGAAAAATAAAGGTCACATGTGAGAATGTGATTGTTGCAGACAGTAGTAAACCCAAAATGATTGTAGTCCATCTCCTACCTTCACTGGCCTGATATGCAAACAGTCACAGATCAAATGTACCCTTCACAAAATAAAACATGCATCTCAGTATAATTACGTATTTTACATTGTTTTTTATGTCAAGATAACCTGTACAGAAGATATCAGGCCCACACACTGTGACTGATTGAAGAGGTAGGAGGTGGGGGTGAGGGGTGAGGGAGTGGGGGGCAGAGAGGGTGTATTGACAAATCAACCATTTATAAAGTGCAAATAAATGGAATTTTCCATCAGTGCTGCAGTGGCGATTTAAATCTGCCAACAGGAGAATCTAATTTCTAACGAAATGGCAGAATACCGTGACTGTATAAAACTAGGAGTTGGCTGCAGTGAAAAAGGGATTTACTGTTAGTGGCTTGAGAAGTAAAACAAAAATCCTAAAAGAGGACGCTGTGGCTTCATCAAATCGTCCAACAGACGTCAGTGAAAGCTTTCCAAAATAGCAGTGTGGACCAGGCCCAAGGAAAATGAAACGACAAAGTCCCTTAAACATGAGGATGTTTTTCAGCCCGTGTGGCTAAAGCCAAAACAGAACTGGAAAAAGTTGTCTGCTAAGAAAACAGTTTTGCGAAAAAATATTGCTACTTAAAAAAACAGTAGCTTTGTAACACCGGCAGGTAAACATGCTGCAAACATTTAAGAGTCAGTTAATTTAAACTCAGTAACCTCAATATTTTATGGTGTAGAAAAGGCCAAGAACAAAGTTAGAAGGTCCTTTAAAAAACAACCCATCATAAATATGATGAAATTCACTGCAGTTAATAAATCAATCAAGAAAACAGAGACTAATTTAGTCACAAGGACGATGTAAGTGATGAAAGAGTGGAGCAGAGTGATGAAGATATCAGTGACCCACTGAGGGAAGCAGTCATGGAGTTTTGTGATTAAAATCCTCAAGAAGAAGAAAAAGAACTGGTGGTAGTTGCAGTAGTAGATGGAGTAGTAGTACTAGATGTACTAAGATTACTAGTTAGATCATTTAAACTATTTAAAATATGTAATAACTCTGTGTGGTTTTGTTACATCAGCATAAATGTTTAGGTTTATTTTAAAGCTGTCAGTGATGTCTACATATTTCTCCTGACCTCAACACAGCATCAGTCTTCTTGACGGACAAATAAATGTTTGCAGTCATCTCTCGATGTTCAAAGAGCTCAATTAGCCTCAGGGAATATTATGTTAAAACAGACATTATCTTCATCTTCATCATCTTCAGGCTAAGTGCTAATATTAAAAGAATGCTTTTAGGATTCATGCTATTATTGGAGTTGAACTACTATCAGTATAAATATACCAAAATAGAAGGATGGTAAGAGGTCTCTTTTCAATGTTTTAATTGTCATTAACAACAGAGGGAAACCCAATGGCCAAATGGATAAGGCATCAGCTTTCGCAGCTTGGGATTGGGGGGTTTGAGTCCCATCTGGGTTGTGGCTTCTTAATGTGGGAGCAGCACATGGTCTGGTATTTAATGATTGTCAGTGACAAAGACAGTAACACTAAAGCTTCTTACCTACATGTGCATTCCTCTCTGTTGCTTAGTTTTAACTTCAGAATATGCGCTAACATGCTAGTAGCTTATTTTCACACATTGTATGGTTTTCTAAGGTGAACTTAGACTTGCATGGCTTAATCTTTGAGACAAGCATATGCTACTGGCAGGATCAACCAGGTAGCCTCCTCTTAGCAACACTGACGGTCCTGTAATTTCAGTCAGCTGCCACCAAGTCATGCATCTGAAGGATTAAAAGGACTTAAAACCTCAGGTACAGTAACAGGTGAACAGCAGTCAAAGTGAGTGTTTGAACAACATGCAGGCAAATATATAAAAATATAAAAAGTATGATTTGGGGTAAAGGCTGTCATTCAGCAAACACATGAGTCGTGAGCCGTGAGTCTGTGCAAATGCAGATCAGTCACACAGAATCCCCAGTGTGAAGGCTTTCAATGGTGTTCATGCTTCACAAAAGTTGGGGTTAAAATTTGCATAAAAATATACTTTGTTTGATCCAGTACAGTGAGGTGTGAAAATGACTTTATAGACGCTTTAGATGTAGCGATTTTACCCCGTGACCAGTTGTGATCACATATTTTTAAAGCTCTCCATCACTGCAGCTCTGTTACAGCCACAACACTGACACAGTCACAAAGCTTTTGTCTCTTATCCTTTTTTATATTTCTGACAAAAGCAAGGAATAGTTACTTTCAGGTGAAATACACTAATGCAACCTATACTACAGTCTACATGTTATTCAGACACAAATACTCAGACCAATTGAGATGTGTAACTCCAATGGCCCATGGTCAGAATGATAACTGAACTGTGTGAATTTACTCAATGATGTACTGCAAAGAAAAGAGTAAAGTGTTGACCTACTTTAGTGTACTCTTATATATATATATATATATACTTAACGCAGTTATGACTTGTTTTCTGTTTCTGTAAGACTAGAAGAAGTGGAGCCAGCTCAGTGGTTCAGATGAACTGGCTTCTTTCCAGAAGTCCCTTCCATATGTCTGAATTCTAGTTCATCAAATCAAGACTTCACTCCACTGACTTCATACACTCTCCTCTCCTCTTCTCTCCTGTTACATTTTGTTGTTAAGAGACTGGCAATTTAAGACTAATAGTACACAAGCTTTTGCAAACATCTAAATCTAACTTAAACATAGCAATCATATCATTAGCAGACTAATTGTAACATTAATAAGTAAAAGCAACAATATTCAACGACTAACAATATTTTTAATCAGGTTGTGTTTTTTCTACTGCGGTTTAATTATTGTATCATTGTTTCTGTTTGTTTTATCTCACATCTAATAGTTTGTGTCGAAGCACATTTAGTTGCATATCAGCCTTCTAGTTGTGGATGTAATAACTTGGAGATAAAATTAAACAAAATAAAAAGCTACGGTCAATGTATTGTGGAGTTATAAACTGCATAAAAGCAGTTACACACTCACACAGTGAGGGTTATGGCAATCTGCACTTATCAGGCTCATCTCCATCCTCCTCTTCTCACTGGCGTTTAATGCGCACCAATTGGCAGCACAGCGTTACGGCACACAGCCTCCAATGCTCAACTACAAATCAAACCTTTTGCCTGGATTGAGATGATATGCGTGTGGGGGGGGATCTTGGTCTTTGCAAGACCATGAAACTGACTCATGTTTATGTAAGCTTGCTGATTGGTCGTGTTCAGTGGTGGATCAGTCTCTCTCTCCCTCACACACACACACACCCCTTCAGCCACACACATGAACAGAAATACTCCCCGGGCAGTTTGGAACGAGCATTAGTCACTGCACATAAAGGCTTGTAAGTCACTCCACAGCAGGAGAGGAGAGAATTATGTAGGAGAGGAGGTCTGCAGAGGTCTGGTCATGACAGCCATTTTTTATCTACGTGCACCAATGCTGTTTTGGGGCCAGGACAAAAGCAAAGACGGCTCTAACACTGAAGCAACCTGAGTTTCCACCAGTCTGATCAATACAGGAGGAGGCACCTCCTGGTCCAGGCTAATCTTGGATTTGTGTTTTCCATGTCAACGCACAGACTTGACCATGGGCTGAAATGTGAGGTCATCTGACTGTACATGATGTTGTCTCACATGTGCAGGTTACGCAACTAGATATTAACTGTCATCATCTTAAATTACTGGAAATTAAGGGCTAAAACATTCCAAAGGAACACAGGAGAGCCATGAATTTTGTTGAACTTGGCAATAAATAAGAAGCTGCATTGACCTGGATTCAAAACTGATATAAAACTTTAATACAACCAGGAGTGTCTCTGTGTTATCTGTTACATAACAGTGATATTCTACGTTCTAGTATTATTGTTATTATCATGCTCTCCAAAACAAGGTCACTTAAACATTTTACTGCTACAAATAAGAGCCAGAACAACGAAAAGGAATTTAAGGCTCCATCACAATAGAAGAAAAATATTTTTTATGCCATAAATGCTGTTCCTTTAATCAAACCTTAACCTGTCGTAAAATCCTTCAGCCATACACACTATTATGTTTGGAAAAGAGGGGAGGAAAATTACTCATGTTAAAGCAACAAATCTTTGAGGTGATTATGTTTTGTAGTACAATTACAAGTCCAGAATTCTCTGCTTCCAAAATCTCTCATTCTCATGTGTAATTTTGACCAAAACAACTGAGTTTTACACCAAAAACAAATACAATGATTATTGATCATTATTGTTGTTTGGGGAGGCAGAAAACAACAGATGATGTGGGAATGTGGGAACAGAAACCCAACACTGAGACATATGTGTGATTAGGAACACAATCTATTCGTCTAGAATGAAGTAACATAATGAAGCCTGGGATCCTGACAGATTAATGCAGCCAATAGGAAGGAGGGTGGGCAGTGGAATCAGGTTGCTTTCCTTCAATAGAGACACATTATGCAACAGCTACATGGAAACTACGAGCTGGTGTAAACTTACAGTGGCTGCAATCCCCCTGGGTGTTTTATTAACCTCATCATCAGACCAGGCTGTCAACAACATTTACATTGGAAACTAGTGTGAAAAGCATTCTTGGTCAAGTATGTGAACATTCACATGTGGCTGTTAATTAGTTCCATTGGTAATTCAACGTAACACACAACATAAAAAAAACACATTTTCCCCACAAACATGCAGATTAGGGATTAGGTTGTTCACGCTAAATTAATTGCATGTGTGTGTGTGTGTTTGTCTGTGTGTGTGTGTGTGTGTGTCTACATGTGGCCTTTTGATTGACTGGTGAATTCACACATTTCACCTGATAACTGCTGGGATTAGCCTCAGCCCCAACCACCCACAACCCTGTGTCACTAAAAAGGATTAGGGGGTAGAAAATGGCTGAATATTTTAAGATTTGTTAAATCCTATTTAGTGAAAAATAGGAGATAATACATGACAAAGCATGACAATCCCAAAAAAGAATGAGCTGATGTTTAGGGATGCACCAATACCAAGGCTGGGACTGATTCATTCAAATACTTGCGCACACACTCATGAACATACTCCAGTCCAGTGACCTAATACTCCGTAACATGTTTTCACTACAACCAGCTGCGCACCTGTCAGCAAGAGATGTTGATTCTCTCATTGTCCTCATGGGTAACTTATTTAAGCAGGTCAACAATGTCAGCAGTTTGGAGGTGCTTCTGCAACATCAGAATAAAGACAGGAGCAAGAATAACAGTAAGACTTGTTTTAAGTACTATTCTGTTGATGAGATGGAAATAAAACTGGCTTCAAGGATTTTCCTGCTTGGTTTCTTCACTGTGTACCTCAAAAAATTACATATTTATTAAACCCAAACTATAGAAGTATCTTTCTTGATGTTTGGTTTTGGTTAGTAGTAGTAAAAACTGGTAACATAAATCAGAAATGTTTAAAGAAATTAAAAGCTTCTCTAGATAACTTCATCTTATGAAGTAACAAAAATGTGGAAAACATAGTGGCTAGGTTTATGAGCATCGTAACAAGGTTTTTATTATACTGATCACAAGCAGTCCCACATTTTCAAAGCTCCTTTATTTAATTTGGTGTCAACAATATCCTCCTGCAGATGTACCTAAACCCTCATGTTTAATTGGACTCCTGTCCTCGTCCCAGGTCTCGAGGCTGGGAGGAGAATCATTTCATTAACAGAATTATTTCCCACTCTGTTCCCAGTGGTGATGACAAGCCTCCATTCAGCCAGTTACAATTGAATCGTTTCCAGTTGACACTGTGAGCAGTGAGAGACCAGCAGTAAATCTGAGAACGTCACAGCTCGGCTTTTCCATGTGTTAACGCATTCATATTGAAATTGTTTCACGAATAAGACAGAATCTTTCTCTTCGAGTTTTGTTGTCACACTGACACAAGAGCTTCTTTTTGCGAATGGCATTCAACATGAATGGCATTCATGTTTAGCTAATCACAGCTGATCATTCGTTATGCAAATAGTTAAAAACCAGGCTCTGGGTCAACAACTGTTGTAAATTCTCATGTGCTGACAAAACTCTGGGCTGTGTATTGTTTATGCTGGCAACAACTGAGGAGCCTTTATCAGGTCTGATTAATGTTTTTGGCAACAAACTAAGACTCAATGCAGGAACATTCCATCTTTGTCAAATCTGATTTTTTTTTTTTTTTGTTGCTTTAGTAACTTTCAAAGACATTTTTAAAAACAACATAATAATCACGATATTTTTTCTAAAATGACCAGTTCTTATGTTGTTGTTTCAGGCTGTAATCTTTGTTTTTGTTTGGTTAATGATTTTTCCATGATTTTTGCTTTAATGAAAACAACAACTAGTGGGACAGGGGCACAGTGGGAAATGGGTTAAATCATAACCCATTTAACCATCATTTTCTCCAGGAAATAATTTTCTGTCATGTTATTGCCTGTGTGCCCTGCCGTCATTTCAGTAAATTACCCTTACTCCTAAATCACGTCTGCTCTTTTATACACCCGTGTGAGTTACACCATCTCTCTTGCTGCTGTTAGAGTGACAGCGTTTACACTTAAATGCTGCTACATTTAATTTTTGACTGGGGCCAAACATATTTTCTTGCTAGGAGCCGATGGCAGTCATGGTCATCTGCCAACTGTACCTTTGCTAATAAAACAATAGTTTATATAATCAGCTGCTGGCATGGATTGCACGGAAAATTGGGCTAATGAATTGGCTGGGCAGGACACATTTCAGCTGGTTACTATAATTTTCTTTGTTCTAGTTCTATATATATACACCAAAAGCAAAAACAAAGTCTAGATTTATGTGATTTATGGAGCAACTGAGTTGAACTGTTTGCCTGTTTTTCTATTCGATTCTATTCACAGGAACTAAGGACAGTACCAGAAACTACCCATGTTTCCAATGCAGGAACCAGGATATTAATGAAAATTAGGTTTTAATTCAGTCTATGTACTGAACACCTTTGCACATGTTATAACATCATCAAACATTTTTATAGATTTTGAAATTTACTATTTTTTCAAATATATAAAGGCACATGCTATTTAAGATCTAAACGGTGATCTAAACTCACCTTATGAATCATTAGTAAGCATTAGTAGAAACACAAAATAATTTTTGTGAAGCCACGACACACACTGCTGATCTAAGTGCATCACATTAAATAATTCTAAAATATTGAGACCAAACCCTGCCCTGAATGGCAGGATGAATGGATGGATATGGTTATCAGTTCAGAGGTACAGGTTTTATGTCAGTGGTGAATCTGTGCATACAGCTGCACTCTTCTGTTAAGAACAGTGTAAAGCAGATGTAAAAGATGGGAGCCCGTATTGGTGTCGAATAGGAGTCATTTTTGGTAAATGAGCCATTTACCAGCAGGGTCAGCAGCTACATTAACCAGCAGTTCCTCAGTACAATTTGGCTTCTATTATGCAAACCACGATGTAGAAGAAGAAGACTCTAATGCAACGTCGGAATATGACAAAACACAACATCAAACGGAACTAGTACTCTTTCTTAACAGTTGTTACGTATAAACATTTCAGCACTGACATGTCCTTCAGTTAAATCCACTTCTCATAACCTCAACAGTGTTTTCTCTTCATGAGAGACTACCATGCCTTCTCATTTAATCCATCATACACTACGTGAACGTTGTAATTCATTTATGTGACAATGTAAACCTCTTCATGTCACTGGGTAAATTATGGGGGTAAATATAGATGAACTCCTGAGAGTACTTACTTTTTCTTTTTTTTTTCTAATGGTGCTTTATACTTGCCAACTCACTTGTAATTAATTAAAGTACAAGAAAATAATGGCTAAAGTGAGAACCTGGGGCCTTGTGGCCCCTGGGTGTTTACCCCAGATGTCTGTCTGTTTACACATCCTTTACCCCAGCCATGTCTCTATCCTGTGAGAATGATTATGTAGAAAATTCCTACTCACTGCTATTCACTGTTTACAGAAGGCTCCGATAATAACTTACTTCATCAAAAGCAGACAATCGATAAGATAAGCATCATGCCAAATTAGGTCAACCTTATTAGCCAACAAAGCATTTGATTGATTGGGATGATATCGTATCCACTACCACTCTAATTAATATGTCAATTTCTTGTTTAAAAAGTAAAATAATTTGAAGATAGATCACCAAACCATCACAAATATTTTCTAATAACTGCTGTGACATGTGCTATCGGCAGCGGCACAACTTCAACCATGTTGTTTAGGCAAAACAAACCCTGATCTAGCACTATGTTGCTTTCCTTTGTGTTTGTTGACTTGGAACAGGAATGGAATAACTTTTGAATAACAATAAAACAACCCCAAATAACTCGACAGTTCTGTCCGCTTGCCCAGCCATATGGTCTAAATCTTCCCAACAAAGACGAAGTGTACACGTGACAACAGGTTAAAACCATTCAGCTCTGTTCTATGGCTCAGGATCAAACAGGCTGTTTTCACAGTTCACCTCAGAAGCTACAGGCCTAAAAATAAGCCTGACTCACACACTTTTCTTGAAAAATGTTTTGGATTGTGCCTCTTGCCATAAGCCATATTATGTAAGGGCTAACTGTGGCTTATAGAGAGTAGCGTTTGTGTGTGTGTGCAGGTGTTGAAAATATTTCATTGTATGTAAAGTTCCTCTGAGGAGACGGAGAGTGTATAAAAATACTCTGAGCTGATTCTGTGAATACAAACTGGTTTTGCTGTGAAGCAAGCAAGAAGTGACTGACATTGAATATGAATGCAGTGAATGAACCCAAATGACCAAGGATGGTGACAAATGGTGAAAAAACACACAGCTGAAACCAAAGCTGTTACGCAACAGCACATTTGTCACAGTTTTGCCATATTTGTTTACTCACAGCCATAGGTGTTGCCTCAACTGTTTCCTTATGTGTTTATGTATGGTCATCATAATAATCATCATAATAAATTAAATATAAAAATTACAGTGAAACACTATATGTGAACTGAAGAGGTCAAATATCCAGGAGCAGTAACTGAGAGTAGAAATGGAATGGCAGCTCTAAAGGATGAAGAAGTGTATTTGGTTGGATTCACAGCACAGATGTCATGGAGGGAGAAGATTACCTGACCACATGATAAATAACACATTCATTTCCCATTTCATGCGCTACTACACATATAATCATATATTATTCTATGGTCATAGGGACTGGAACAAGGCTCTAGAGTTCAGGGTGAGATATCATAGTTAGTGCTGCATTTCATTTAACATCACACTGCTGTAAGACACAAAGAGCAGAATACATACCTTGGAAGACGTCCACATTTGACAGATCCTCTGAGCTCGGAGATATTCATGGTCCTCTTGACAAAAAGAAAAAATAAATGTTTTGTGCACTAAGTCCAGCAGACAGGAGAGACAGTTACACACAAACTCCTTTCTGAGGAGTTTTCAACACGACAGAGTCATTTTTGCTATAGCTTTCCATCTGCGTCTGTGTAAAGGGATATTGTCATTTTGAGGTGATCAAATAAAAGTGGGGGAACGTTTGTCGCCAGGGCTCCAAGCCTGTCCAAACAAAGCCTGGCACAGAGAGTCATTTTTCCAGCCATTTTTGATCTGATGATTCATGTGCTTAACTTCCACCATGGGTCAACAAAACAAGGCCCTTCAGGCCTCTTGTGGATCAAGAAAATCTGTACAGATAAATAAAAATATTTCTAGCCCTGGTTTGTTTAACGCACTGGTAAATGCTAGCTATTATCACTGAGCAGTTCTTTAATTTTATGCATCCTAACTTTTTTTCACAACTCCAATATTCAGTGGCAGCATGTGAGAAGGGGGTTTAGAATTTACTTACTTTTTGATGAATTTTGCTCACGCGTTCTCCTATCAGAAGTTGGATGACTGGATCATTACCATGTACATGGCCTACAGTTTTGTCTCTAAAACAGAATGGCGCCCTCCCCAGTGAAAATTCTACATTAGTGCAAACAAATGTGTTAAACTTTATTGCATGACAGCCAAAGGATCATCCCTATCCACTCAGTTATTGACAGATGAAAACCCATAAAGTGCTAATGCATAGGTTTGTCTACTCTAGAATTTGAATTTTCTGTCAGATACGGAAGCCCATACATGTTGGGTTTTTAACAATTCATTATTAACGAATTAAATATGTTCATAATTATCTCTAATAGTTGGAGGAGTTGTTCGTTGTATGTGTGCGCGCATGTGTATTTGGCGTGCGTAAAACCTGCTTTAGATGGGACCACCTGCTGCTGCTGCTGCTGCTGGGCATAAAGTATGTGTTTGGGAGGGGAGGCTAAAAAAATAACTGCTTGTCATCACACGTCAGTCTGAATGGATTTAGAGATAGTACTGTTTTTTCTGCTTATGTCTGTGCCGTTTCCTTTACTCGGACTCTTGTCCAAACCGCAGAGCGACTCGGTGACCCCTTCCTCCATCTCCATATATTCCGCTTTGTCGCCAAGAGTGGACCCAGAGGGAGAGCCTTTAAATTTCCTTAGAAAGTCTGGAAAGTAAGGACAGCCCGGCGGCATGCTCTCCACCACCGGGGACTGGTCTTCGTTGTCGGTTCGTGACAACAGGTTAAAACCATTCAGCTCTGTTCTATGGCTCAGGATCAAACAGGCTGTTTTCACAGTTCACCTCAGAAGCTACAGGCCTAAAAATAAGCCTGACTCACACACTTTTCTTGAAAAATGTTTTGGATTGTGCCTCTTGCCATAAGCCATATTATGTAAGGGCTAACTGTGGCTTATAGAGAGTAGCGTTTGTGTGTGTGTGCAGGTGTTGAAAATATTTCATTGTATGTAAAGTTCCTCTGAGGAGACGGAGAGTGTATAAAAATACTCTGAGCTGATTCTGTGAATACAAACTGGTTTTGCTGTGAAGCAAGCAAGAAGTGACTGACATTGAATATGAATGCAGTGAATGAACCCAAATGACCAAGGATGGTGACAAATGGTGAAAAAACACACAGCTGAAACCAAAGCTGTTACGCAACAGCACATTTGTCACAGTTTTGCCATATTTGTTTACTCACAGCCATAGGTGTTGCCTCAACTGTTTCCTTATGTGTTTATGTATGGTCATCATAATAATCATCATAATAAATTAAATATAAAAATTACAGTGAAACACTATATGTGAACTGAAGAGGTCAAATATCCAGGAGCAGTAACTGAGAGTAGAAATGGAATGGCAGCTCTAAAGGATGAAGAAGTGTATTTGGTTGGATTCACAGCACAGATGTCATGGAGGGAGAAGATTACCTGACCACATGATAAATAACACATTCATTTCCCATTTCATGCGCTACTACACATATAATCATATATTATTCTATGGTCATAGGGACTGGAACAAGGCTCTAGAGTTCAGGGTGAGATATCATAGTTAGTGCTGCATTTCATTTAACATCACACTGCTGTAAGACACAAAGAGCAGAATACATACCTTGGAAGACGTCCACATTTGACAGATCCTCTGAGCTCGGAGATATTCATGGTCCTCTTGACAAAAAGAAAAAATAAATGTTTTGTGCACTAAGTCCAGCAGACAGGAGAGACAGTTACACACAAACTCCTTTCTGAGGAGTTTTCAACACGACAGAGTCATTTTTGCTATAGCTTTCCATCTGCGTCTGTGTAAAGGGATATTGTCATTTTGAGGTGATCAAATAAAAGTGGGGGAACGTTTGTCGCCAGGGCTCCAAGCCTGTCCAAACAAAGCCTGGCACAGAGAGTCATTTTTCCAGCCATTTTTGATCTGATGATTCATGTGCTTAACTTCCACCATGGGTCAACAAAACAAGGCCCTTCAGGCCTCTTGTGGATCAAGAAAATCTGTACAGATAAATAAAAATATTTCTAGCCCTGGTTTGTTTAACGCACTGGTAAATGCTAGCTATTATCACTGAGCAGTTCTTTAATTTTATGCATCCTAACTTTTTTTCACAACTCCAATATTCAGTGGCAGCATGTGAGAAGGGGGTTTAGAATTTACTTACTTTTTGATGAATTTTGCTCACGCGTTCTCCTATCAGAAGTTGGATGACTGGATCATTACCATGTACATGGCCTACAGTTTTGTCTCTAAAACAGAATGGCGCCCTCCCCAGTGAAAATTCTACATTAGTGCAAACAAATGTGTTAAACTTTATTGCATGACAGCCAAAGGATCATCCCTATCCACTCAGTTATTGACAGATGAAAACCCATAAAGTGCTAATGCATAGGTTTGTCTACTCTAGAATTTGAATTTTCTGTCAGATACGGAAGCCCATACATGTTGGGTTTTTAACAATTCATTATTAACGAATTAAATATGTTCATAATTATCTCTAATAGTTGGAGGAGTTGTTCGTTGTATGTGTGCGCGCATGTGTATTTGGCGTGCGTAAAACCTGCTTTAGATGGGACCACCTGCTGCTGCTGCTGCTGCTGGGCATAAAGTATGTGTTTGGGAGGGGAGGCTAAAAAAATAACTGCTTGTCATCACACGTCAGTCTGAATGGATTTAGAGATAGTACTGTTTTTTCTGCTTATGTCTGTGCCGTTTCCTTTACTCGGACTCTTGTCCAAACCGCAGAGCGACTCGGTGACCCCTTCCTCCATCTCCATATATTCCGCTTTGTCGCCAAGAGTGGACCCAGAGGGAGAGCCTTTAAATTTCCTTAGAAAGTCTGGAAAGTAAGGACAGCCCGGCGGCATGCTCTCCACCACCGGGGACTGGTCTTCGTTGTCGGTTTCCCTGTGGTAGAAGTAGTTGAAGTTGGAAACAATGACCGGCACCGGGAGCGCAATGGTTAAGACGCCCGCTATGGCGCACAGCGAGCCTACGATTTTCCCACCCACGGTGATGGGCTTCATGTCACCGTAGCCCACCGTGGTCATGGTCACCACGGCCCACCAGAAGGCGTCTGGGATGCTTGTGAACTGAGAAGTGGGCTCGTCCGCCTCGGCGAAATAGACGGCGCTGGAGAACAGGATGACACCGATGACCAGGAAGAAAATTAGCAGCGCCAGTTCCCTCATGCTGGCCCGCAGAGTGTGGCCCAGAATCTGCAGCCCCTTGGAGTGTCTGGACAGTTTAAAGATGCGGAACACCCGGACCAGGCGGATTATTCTCAGGATGGCGAAGCTCATCGCCTGCTGCCCGTTGCCCTGGTGTTGCGCCAGGTCAGTGCCGAGAGTAATGAAATAAGGCAAAATGGAGACAATGTCTATTGAGTTCATAATGTTTTTAAAGAATTGCGTTTTGCTGGGACTGGCAAAGAAGCGGACTATGATCTCGAACGAGAACCAGATGATACAGACCGTCTCCACGATGAAGAAAGGGTCGTTGAAGGGGGTGAAGCCGTGGTCCGGCTGAGTGGAGTTATGTTGGGGCTGCAGATACTCCTTTTCATCCCTGAACTCCGGCAGCGTCTCTAGGCAGAAAATGACAATAGAGATGACAATGACAAGGACAGACACCACCGCTATCCCTCTGGCCGGACTTGAACTCTCCGGGTACTCGAACAGCAGCCAGATCTGACGCTTGAACTCGTCATCTGGCAGAGGCTTTTCCTCCTCTTTAACAAAACCCTCATCCTCCCGAAACTTCAGAATCGCCTCCTCCCCGAGTTCATAAAACTTCACCTCCTCGGAGAAGATGTCGAAGGGGACGTTGACGGGTCTTTTCAACCTCCCCCCTGACTGGTAATAGTACAGGATTGCGTCAAAACTAGGTCGGTTCCGATCAAAGAAGTACTCGTTCCTAAGCGGATCAAAGTACCTGATTCTCTTGGCCGGGTCTCCCAGGAGAGTGTCCGGGAACTGAGTGAGAGTTTTCAGCTGAGTCTCAAACTTTAGACCCGACACGTTGATGACCACTCTCTCACAGCAGCCGCACTCACTGTACGCGTTCTCGTAGCCGGACTGAGGACGCCTGTCAGTGATCGACACCGTCTCCTCATCATCATCCATGTTGTACACAAAACTTGACCTCTTGCTTCCCCGTCCACCCCCGCCCTCCTCCTCCTCCTCCTCCTCCTCTTCTTCCTCCGCTCCCTCGGCCTCCTCTTCCTCTATCATGATGTCCTCCTCGGATCCAAGCAGCGCCAGCTCCGAGTGCCGCAGGTCTCCGCCGAGCGCGCTCCGGTTACGTCTCCACCGCCCGACGCCGCGCTGTTGCTGCTGCTTTTTGCGCTCTCTGAGAACTCTGTGCTGCTGCTCACACTCCTGCTGGTGCTGTGGAGGCTGAGAGGAGGAGGAGGAAGAGGTGGAGGAGGAGGAGCGCAAGGCGGTACCGCCGCCGCCACCGCCGCCGCTGATGTTGGTGGAGGAGGCGGCGCGACACTGATGCTGGCGGTTGTTAAGGAGATGAGCGCACGAGGAAGAGTTGGTGGACGAGCAGACGGTCCCCGCTGCTCCTCCTCCACCGGTTCCTCCTCCACAACCTCCTCCTCCTGCTCCTCCTTCAGCACTCAATCCACCGTCAACAGTAGCCGCCGCAGCCGCCGCCGCGGCTCTGGAGTGTGCCACCTGGCGCTCCCGCTCTCGCTCCCTCTCTCGGGCACGGGCTTGGGCATAACCGTAGGGCAGGTGACTGTTGCACCCGCCGTCCGCACCCACCATGGCAAACTCCATCTTAAAGTCAGTGTGAGGTTCTGTGCGTGTGCAGCTACAGGAGCCGCCTGAGAGCGACGTGGATGCAGACCAGAGGGTTGAAGTTGCAGCTGAGAGAGCAGACAAATGATCACCTCAGGATCTGAGAGTGTCACAGTAGGTCCATGATCAGTACAGTCCATGTGTCTGCTGACACGATAGGCTGATTTACATCCCCCGTCTCCCACTTTAGGCCTTCGCTCTTTATTACATCATTACCGTGGGGAAGCAGAAACCTATAGGAGGGCCGTTGGCACCGCCTGTTACGCAGACGCTCACTGTCAAACTTACAGCGCCCTTATTTGTCCAGCATTAAAATAAATCAGCTCGTCAACAAGCGACACCCAAACAGTCTCCTCTCCGTTTCCCCAGCGCCCATCGGGTGGATAATTTCTCAAACGTGTCCTCAGAATCTCTGCAGTCAGTCACGATTGCCATCCTAAATACTGCGATTTATGGAGACAAAACATTTGCTGGTAAATTATGCAGCTCCGGTGAATGTGAACTTTATCCCTGTGATGGTCTCTGGAGCTGCGAGAGAAAAACAGAAGAGACAACAAAAGATAAATACATCTATAAAAATGGTGTAGCCTTTTTTTAGGACTGGTTACAACACAGGGTTTGCTGTGTGAGGCAGTAAAACTCCAATGTATTATTATTATTGTTATTATTATTATTATTATTATTGTATTGTTTTAGCTGTTGTTGTTGTTATTATTATTAATATTACTTAGTAACTGTGGAGATGGCTTTGGAAAAGAGATGCATGGAGACATATGTAGCAAAAACATTACGCACGAAATATTCCACTCCAGGCTGATTTTCATACTTACATGTGAAAAGGGGCCTCAGCTCCTCGACATCCACATCTGCTGGAGAAGGAGGGTGAGGAGCAGGAGGTAGGCTAGGTGAGGATGCAGTTATTCCCTTTTACCCAAATTCGCTTCCTCATTTTTGGGAGTGTAGGACGACAATATCACACATCGTCCACGGTATCCACAGTATCCACGCAGCCGCCACAACGTGCATCCAGGCTCTGACGCACACTGAGGAGGACACTTTTTCGGCTATGTCTCGACGTCTTGCCTCAATTCAACAGGATCTGTTGCCACTCCAGCCCCGCTTGTGCTGCATCGCTCCTGGTCCTCTGGTAGCGCTGGTCATTAAAGAGGAGCAGGTGTGCACAGAGCAGCGATTTGGCATCAGTGACAGCTCCGCACGCCCAGGAGATGAGAAGATGCCAGGGTGTGTAAAAGTTTACCATCAGTCAAGCGAAAGAGGAGACAGCCCCGTGGTTGAGTCTGAGCGTCACACATCTGTCTGTCTGCCGCTGTAGCCCTACCTATACTCCTGTATCCCTCCCATTGTGTGCGTGATGATGGAGAGAGGCTCGGTGAGAAAGTCGTTCCTGCACCGCAGCGAGTGCAGGCAGTGCTCGGTCCTCCCCCAGTGGATGCAGACGGTCACTGCGCACTGCAGTCACACAATCCAGCCTGTGTCCTTCATCAGCAACACTGTTCTGTGGGGGCAACCGGTGTCCTTTGAACCCCACACCCATCTCAATGACCATGTAAAACTAACGCATCAGCCGCTGTTCACTCAGCGTCGGCACTACGGTTGTTTTTGGCTGTGTTTGTCTAATTCTAGACTACCACGTCGTTAAGTTGTTTTTACATCTTCCTTCTCCTTTAAGTTGAAGTTGACCTGTATCCCATACAGCCAAACAGTTGTGGCCTATAGCCAGTAAAAAAAAAAGTATTTTAAGTCTAATTTCTGAAGATTAAAACCCAAATAAAACAAGGTCAAAATCATCACTGAAACATTTACTTTGTTCCTGACATCTGGACTAACTCAAATGTCTGTTGACAAAGTTAACGAAAAGTACTATCCGTTTTAGCCATATTGAATTAGTTCAAGATTATTTTAACATAAATATGAAGGGTTATTTTTAAGGGTATTTAAGGGTTAAAAATAAGCACAAGCCAAATCTACTAAGTTGTACTAATTAGTTGTTGAGGTTAAATGAAAATAAAACAGGGATAAAAATGAAACAGATTTTGATCTTTTATATAAGAATTTATTGTCTTAATTGTATTTTTGCCAGATAAAAGGATTTAATTTTTATTTTGCAGCATTGTCAAAAATCATCACTCGAATGAAAGATTTATACTGTGCTGTGTTTCTGAGGATATAACTGAGTGTGTGCAGCCAAACCAAGTCCTTATATAAATGGTTGGGAATAATGGTATAAAATATTTATAAATCTTTACTTGAGGCTATAAGAACAAATGTGAATGTGTCAGTGATGGGTCAGCAGGTCACTGCTTAAAGCTTCACCAATATTATTCCAGAAAAGGGCAGCATAACTGAGCTCAGGAATAAGTCCTGATGATGAACGTGTAATGAGTGTAGTGTTAAATACTGCACTTTCACATGCTCTACGGTCTACTTGGAATTATCTATTTGAAAAGTAGAGCGCAGTGCTTAAACCAGTGTATAATTAAAGGTTGTCCCTCTGAACCTAAGGTTCACACTTTTTTTCATTTTCTGTCGTATGAAGTGGGAAACGGTTTAATATGTATTATTAAGGTGTTTGGATATAGATATAAGGTATAGAATTCAATCCTAAACTCAAAAAATATCCTCAAGCAATCATGTGTTGTACCATGGAATCACTGTGCATTTTAGTTGTGGATACGTTTCCTTTAAACTAAAGAGAGAGAAATTGTCGATTTTAAACCACAAACACAGTGACAAATCACAACCGTCTTCATGTAGTAATTACTGAAACTATGTAATAGCCAAATCCATGCATTAGCATTGTTGAGTGTCAAGGCGATGAGTCATTAATGCACCTCTTTTCGCTTGTATTAATCTTCAGGTATTTAATATTTGACAAACATGTTTGTTTGTGTATTATCAGTGGAGGATGAATGATCATAAAGTGTTAAAAAGTGATTGGTTGCTGTAGAGTGTGCCAGTCTTTGCCTCCATACAGCAGCTGATCTAAAATGGATTTTTAATAACCACATTATTCTGTCATTTAGCTTTGTTACTGTGAATTTAATTTTTTTTTCACCCTTGTTTGAATTGTTTTTATAGTTATTAAAAACCGTAGTAAACCCTGCAGTATAGAGTATGTACAGTACGTATGTATTGATCAACAGTGCGTAGATTTTTTAAGATTCCTTTTTGTCACAATGTTCCTTTTTCATTGCATCATTTAGACTTCCCGGTTTAAATTTAATTGTGCTGATGATGTTATTTTTTTTCTGCATATATTCCCGCAGGCCCTCTGCTGGCACACACAGTAATCCATATAGCCCCCCCCTAGGTCCTTTCATTTTAATTCATTTATCCATTTGCCTCAAACATCAAATTAGGACACTAAATAGCCCCCTATTCTAAAAAGGAGAATGGAGACAATTTTTCCCTGAGGAGCTCCACTCATTTCGTGCAGGTTTTTCATTTTATGTGTGGCTGAGATGGTTCACATTATTGGTTTGCTTTTACAGTGTCACAAAAAATGATTGGGAGTAAGAGGAAATCCAAAACAAACTAAATATTAAATAAAAAAGTCAGTTCGTATGCTTAGGCTTGGCAATAACAGTGCTGACGCTGCAGATATCACTGTTGAGCTCACAGCCCACTCCTTTACTCTCTGCACATCAGAGAATAAATTAGAAAAGTTTATTAAATTAATTAAATTTTACACCAACTATCACCTTTCTTGTGTTCTTTGTTTTAGTCCACTGAGTGAGCAAACCATAGTCACGAAAACTACTTATTTTACTGCACAACAGCATGCAGCGTATCCACTAAGTGCTGCTAAATCTAGCAAGATGTAACACATAGGTATAAAATTGGAAAATAGAGGTAAAAAAAAAACCAGATGCATCAGGTCTGACAAACTATCAGATTCCATGTAGATGTATCTGGTCCATGTGAAGAGGGTTGCTAAAAAAGTAAGACCTGCCTGCTCTCCAGCTCTTTGTTTGCAACTGCTCTGTGATCAAGAGTGTTCCTTAAAAAACATTTCTAGTGACAGTGGAAATGATTTTAGGCCTGAAAATGAAACACATTATATCTAACATTCTATTAAATACATAACTAATCAATGAAACTAAAAGGAAAGTCAGCTAAATGTATTAAAATCAGATTTGTGTTTGATTACACTGTATAATGTTGGTGTGTGAATATAGCACATGTTGCTTGAACCAGTGGCAGTTTCTGATATGGCTAACATTGACTGCAGCCCAGAGTGACATTTCATTTGCACCAATCGCTTTTCTATTGCCCATGTTCTTGTCAGTGGTGTTGAGATGTCCTCCATTCTCACACATTTTAACAAAAAATACAAGGTCCTGTCAAGCAAAAAGCAAAAAAGTGGGAAAAACTATTTTTTTGTTTGTTTGTTTTGTTCAGTCGAGTTATAATATAGTCAAGTCATTTTCCATGAAAAGTGCCTCACAGTGCCAAACCAATGACCCATGACTCAAATATGTGATGTCAACTTCATGCTTTTATTTGTGGCTCCATATAAAACTTGTTTAGGTGTCTGCGTCCACAGGTGGGGTTCTTTGTTAGTTTGTTTTATAGCAGTGCCAATAGTTACGGAACACGAAGTAATTCAGGCCAGTAATGAAAAACCCTCCAAATATGACTAATGGTGCTTTGTGGTGTGAATACCAAATAAATCAACTGGCTAGGGTACTAGCTTGGGTTCATTTGGGTTCACACTACAGTACATGACTGACAATGATGTATATTAGCTCAGATTTCCTGAAATAAGCAGGACCTTAGAGGACAAGGTGACACTGTGAAAATTCTCCCTGTTTCGTTGGGCAGGTATACGACAGTTCAGCAAAATGTTGAGGAGGTTGAATCCCCGGTGACTGCAAAGGAAGACAGACAAACTTGGATGAACAGTAGCTTCTGCATGAATGGTCATATTCCCCTGTCAGTGCAGTACAGCACAGTGCTGAGGTTTCTTTCTTGGAAATGTGATTCATCAGAAAACAGCCAGTGGACAGTTCATTTCCATCTAGCATCACTGTAGGATATCTGCAATTTAACTTCATTAATTACGGTGACTTTTGACCTGTAAGAAAGAACCCAGCCAGCACGTCTATTGCTGTGGACTACAGTATACTGATATAAAGTGGTCATTGACCTCCACTGGGTTAATTGTGTGGGGCAGTTGCCCATTACTGTCACCTTATGGCAGAGGGAACTGCAGGACACAGCAAGTCTATTGAAGCAGTGGAGGTTCAAATGCACAAAACAGTCAAGGTCTCAACAAAGAAAGGTAGATTAGGGTTGTAAACAGGCAGGGGAGGAATTAACCAGACCCAGGTGGGGATGGTTAGGTGATCATCATGGAGGGAAACACTGACAGAAAGGTAAGCGTTTCTGGCAAATTAAAAAATAAATGTCTGCACTAGCCAGCTGTCTATGTGGGCAGAAACATAATTGCATCTGTGGGTCCACCTAAGCCTTTCACTCCTGTGAGGTAAAGATTTCTCCTGATATCAACCTGCTCCTCCTTGTGTGTAGGAGGAAAGGCCTTGAACTGCTGAGAGACAAAGATGAGTTTTCTCTTCCACACCCTAACACGTAGGAAAAATAGTACGTGACCAAGGTTGAATGGATTAACGGGGATTTCTGAGCAGGGCTATTTAAACATTGCAGACCACAGCCATTGTCTGTATTATGCTGTAGAG
>NW_007585118.1:0-51975 GCF_000523025.1 Cynoglossus semilaevis | reverse complement strand
AAAGGTAGGACTTCCACAGATTATGAGCAAACTCATAAAAATATATGGATAGTGTAGATTATTTCATTTTACACTTCCTGTGTATCTATGTTTTATTTTGACCTATGGAATCATTGTTTTGTCTTTTTTCACTATATTATATTACTATTTGTTATTAAGGTATTGGACTTTACAATGAAAAATAGATTTTGGTATAAAGTGCATTGGTTTTATATAGTATTCAATATACTGCAATATATGGATGAAATCAAATGAAACAAAGTGAAGAAAACTTTATATATAGAACTATTGGATCTCTTTAATCTTTTCAATATATTTTATACATGAGTTTGATAAAGGTTAAATGGTAACTGATTAACCTACATTATTCATGTGTTTAAATTAAAATTTCATATACCATAACGTTAAATACAAAAAAAAAATCACAATTCCCAACGTGTTACGTAATGCATTTTTCCGTATAAGGAGTCAATCCCAATAGGTACAACCCCTCGTCAGTCATAGTCATAGAGTCACAGGAATATTATTAGATAAATGAACCAGAACGAACTGGCCGCTGTGACGCGGATTTAAAAAGGTGACATCCTTAGACCACATTTAATGAACTTAAAAGGGCCGTTCTGATTTTCCCCTGGTGGTTTACGTTTGCACTGCATCCAGCAGAGGGTGCAGCTGGTTGTCATGGCAGCAGTGCTGGCGATGGTTTGTCCTGGGAAGGGCTGCAGCATTGACTGTCGTCCGATCCTTACCACCATCTCAGTGAAGGGCTGTGGAATAACAGAACTGGTCAACACCACCGAGTGTACTGGACACTGCTTCATGACGGTAAGAGAGGATTTACATTTATACAAGTATAACGTTTCAAATCACGTGGTTTAAGTGACATACTAATACATGTTCTCTGTAACTCTATTAGTTAATCTAAATGTGCATTTATTCATATTTTGTTTCTAGAACAGAATGTTTTACTGAAATGTTTTTTGACACTAAGGAAGATTTGGCAAATGGTCACTCTATTTGGAAAATCTCTACTAGTTCCAGTTTTTTTGTTGGAAGTATTTTATTAGAAAGAATGATCCACGGTTTAGCTGTAATTAATTATTATTTTATTTAATTATTTATTTAATTATTAATTAAACGCCATGATTGCTTTAGCACAGCCACGTCGGTGGTAATTTCACATCCAAATGAAAACAAGTAAAAAAGTTGAATTTTAACACTACACATCCAGTAATCTAGGCAGCAACGCGACAGTTACAACATTTGTGTGTACATTTGTCATACTGTTTCATTTTATTTTTTTATGAAGCCCAGTGCATCCTCTACTTTACACACTTCCATTAATGTGTTGTTTTTAAATCCAGGATCACAGCTATCAAGGAAATCGGCAGCAGCAGAAGACGTGCAACGGAGACTGGACCTATATGTTTAAACGTATTGATGGGTGTCCAGAGGAAGTGCCCTACCCTGTGGCCATGAAATGCAATTGTGCTGTATGTGATCTAAAGACCATGGACTGTGGACGGTTTGTTGAAACTATACCAACATGTGATCCATTGTTAAAAGAGTAAATGTACATAGTTACATTTATTGGCTTCAATTGGCTGGAACTGAAATAAACAGACATTACTCAAGTGCACTTTGTGTTATGTCTTCATTTTATCAAATGAGGAAAGCAAAAACAAACTGCTTAACTGTAATGATAAAAAAAACCCATCAACCATCATAACAAGTCCGTGTAAACGTAAGGTGCCACTGCTCAACAGCAATCAAATGTATTAATGTTAAGATGCACATACATGGTTCCAGTTTTGCAATTGTTCTACTACTACTTATTGTGACTGTGGAGATCTGTGCGTCTCTGCGGTATGTACTTGTCATATTGGTTTTCAAACAACACATCATTACATTTGCAAAACTTTTATTGAAATGTTGTGTGTAAACATTTCCTTTGCTCTATCCCACTACTTGAATTTTGTATGTAATACAAATTTTCATCTAGTCAACTGCGGTGTGGAAGTAGCAATGTGAGTAGCAGTTTCAATCACAAAACATTTGCCAGCTCATTGTGATTAAATGAATAAGTCCCACAGCCCAAGGCAAAGGTCAGAAATCATAAATCTCTATTAGTTATAAAACTGCAGCCAAGAAAATACAATGATGGTAGTCCTGCATCTACATCAATGCCAAACGCTAATTAATTGTTTATTATTCATTCTTATTCATCCATCATCCTCTAATCATGCCAAGATGATCAATCAAAAAGCAACATTTTCACATCTTAATATCAGTACAGGCAATCCGCTCGTGTCTCTAAATAGAGTATCCCTGGGAGGAGGGTCTGCACCTCGTCCTCTCTAGAGACAGAAGAAGTGAATTAAAAGCTTACAGTATGAAATAAATAATTGTTTTCACTATTAGAGTAAAGAAATGAGCAGCAACTCAGGTCAACAGGTCAGCCATCTATGCAAAAACTTTATTTACACAAAGTACAATATGAATGTACAGAATATTTTGTATAGTATAGAAAAAAAAAACAAAGCACGGCCCAAAAAATGAACAAGAAAAACGTATTCTTTACAATATTTCACTTCAACAGTTTTCATAGGAACACTTTCCACAAAAAATCTTTCACAGTGACTGGTAACTAAACTGCAAACTTATTCCGTATGATCTCTCCACCTTCCACTTCCACCTGCTCGTAAAGCCACTTCCTATCACAGCGGCATTCCACACCACACTTGCGTGAGCCACACTCCGGGCATGGATAAAAACAGCCCATACAGTCCACATCCAGACAGTCACACATGTCGTTGCCATTAGAGATCAGTCGGCCTTTGTTGTCATACACTCTGCTTTTGGCTGCAGTATTCTGCCTGTATAATTTAGAGGAGAAATTGCAACAATGTGAAATCTAGTTAATGTAACTTAGCACAAAACATTTAAATTGTTTTGCCTTTAATCCAGTCTTTCCTCAATTCCTTTGAGGGAAGACTGGATTAAACTGTGTTTTTTACCCGTTTCTTTGTGTTTCTTCGAGTTTAAATCATCCTAGAATTTTCATTTGATCAGAAAATGTGTGCAATAGGGTTAAACCACTTTAAAATGTCTCACCTATCAGAGAACTGTTTTCCTCCACGGCCTCCCCGTCCACCCTGAGATTGATTAACAAGTACATTTGACATGCTGAAATTGTTACACTGCTAATCATGTTTGTCTTTTTTGACTACAACAAAGAGTACAACAACATTACAACTAAGAGGTTACTGGTTCTTAATCAATAGTAGAGAGTGAGACAGTAGCATGAGGAAGCTCACCCTTATTCCTCCCCTTTTGTCTCGGCGCATGTTGGCAGTTTCTCGAGTTCTGTCTCTGTCCACTTGTGCTACTGTTGGACTTACGTTGTTTGCCTCCTTTGGTACCACAGCTCTTTTTCGTAGTTCAATCTGTGGATTGTCACAATAAATCAAATGTAATTTGCTCTAATGACCTAAACAGGAGGAGGTAACATCTGTTCGATATGTTCGAAGTCTGCACCTTTGATGAATCCTGCCCATGGGTGAACAGCGTAGGCACTGCATCCTCCCTCAAAAACTGTTTGCCGTCGTGTTCTCTGAAGCAGTCTGTCCGAAAATGTTCTGAACAAAGGCAGGTATTTGGTGTTGGTATAAAGTTTTTCAGCCCCAGGCTCTGCACCCATTTGTTGGCAAGTTGAGGTTTGCTGAGTGGAAACCTGGCACAAAGAAGATACAAAGACAGAAGAGACAGCTTCTGATCAGACGGCCTACAGCATGCACAATTTTATAGCTGTTTGTAATCTGCAACATAACACTGTGGTGTTGTGCTGTTTCTTTTAGTAACGTTTTTGGTGCACTGCAAGGATTCAGACATTTTTATAATGACGTCTATAATTTACTTGAGGTAATGGCGTTTAGAATTGGTGGTTTCTTAAGATAAACTACCGATGAACATTATTTCCATGAAACCAACCAGTAACCATACTAAATTCCACCAGATTCACGTGAGCAGACTTTCTCCCAATGACTCTGTATGTATTCACAACACAAGAATACAACAACACACAATACACATTCAAACGAGAACAATTTTAATGTAGCATAGAACAAGATCCCACTAATATTAATTAGGTTAGAGCTTTGTTGCCTTAATGTAAACCCACCTGTAAAATCGTATTTCTGATCCTTTTACAAACTTGTTGTTGCACCCAGTAGCCGCGCAAATAACAGGCATTTTTCTCTATAATAATCTATAAAAAAATGAAAAAAGCTATCCTAAGTGTGCATAAAGAAGAGCAAACGAGAATATGTTGTACGGTTCTTCCTCGTTTTCAAAAATAAAAATCAACTTCCGGTGCTATCTCGGACGTGTCTGCCCTCTATCTGCAGTTCTCAGCCACTTTTTTCTTCTGTGGCTGCTTTTGGGTGTCAGCGTGTAACGCATGTGAACTGCTGCCTCTCCAGGCCAGTTAAGAGGGTGTTATTTGTATTACTGCTCCCATTCAAATATTTTTAAAAAGCCAAGTCCGATGTAACAAAAGTTCACACTAGAGCTGTTTGTGCCGCCGTGGTCCACGAGGGAAACATACATCAGTTAAGGATTATACTGTCACTCTTTGCATCTATTTTTTTGTGATTAAAAACGCTTCCTGTTGCGACTGAACGAGCCTAAGGCACAGCGATCCGGTCGCTACATCACATGACAGTTGTAGCTTTGTGAGCTAAAACGCTAGCCTCGGTTGTCTAAACTGCTGTCAACAACGTAACCCGACTGAACAAAGTAACCTGACTGGACCAAGAATTACTTTCCAAATTCTTCGACTAACGTAAGTCAACGCAAACATCGGTAAGCTGATGACCTTACTAAAGTGAACTCGATAGAAGGCAATGCCTAACGAGTTAAGCTAACGTTAACAATATGGGCCTTGTTTTAGATGGACTATTAAACTAATCCTGCCTAATCTCACCTAATCTCACCTAAACACTTTTATATAAAGGTTATCCACAAGAAATTAATAACAGCGTCAGCGTCAACTTGTTTATGAGCACAACTTGACGTTAAGTGCATGTTAGCCCCCAGCTCACTTAGCAGCACTTGTTAAAGTAACTAGAGTAGAGATAGTGCGGTCAAAACAAATACGACATATTGTCGTTTCAAGCGTGTGTCTTAACAGGATATTTATCACATGTGCTTAGGTCAGTTTAATGTGTAAACAAAACCAATACTTTGACGCAATAGTGACTTTAACCAAACATAAAGGCCAAACAGAAGTAGGCAACAGGGTCTAGGCAGAGCGATGTTGTTGTGATGGATCATTTCCTTGTGCATAATGCTGGTGGTTGTGTGTATTTTGAACCCTTACCAGTTTGTCTCGTTTTTCTTTTTCTAAACAGTGTTTGACTTGACATGAATATAAGTCAACCTGCTTTCAGCAGTTGTACGTCTTATATCTATATCATCTTGTGACTCTTGTGGACTGATTTATTTTGAATGTAGACCCTGATAGGTCTCCACAGCCCACGCAGGAGAAGTGAAAACACTGGGTGGGTCTGCTGAAGGGCCAAGTTTTTGGTGAACTACTTCTGTTCTCCCATCTGTTTTTAATCCGTGGGAACATTCATTTTTGGGCGTCTTAAAACACTGACTTTGACACTTTTACAACAATATTGCTGACTGAAAAATCCCATTGACATTTAACAACCAATAACAGGCCCCATAGACAATAGTCAGATTTTGAAACAATGCATGTCTACTGCCATTTACCTTTGAAGCAGCATTGGTTTTATTAGCATGTAAAAGAAACACTGCACTGTTTGTGTTTAACACCAGTCAACACATAACTCTGTTCAAATCTGTTCAACGTCATGTAGATACCTCAAATCAGATTGACAAAGTAGATTTTACTCCATGCTTCTGCTGATTGTTAATAATGAGATTAAGAAAAAAGAAGCAAAGTGTTAAAGTCTTAAAATCTAACCCATTGGTTTGACACTGTGTTTAATTGATTTCTGCTGCTGTTTTATTTCCAGCTGCCTATAAAAACATGAACATGGGCTAGGTGGTTGACTGATAAGATTTAGGGGACATTGGACTGGAGCAGAGTTCAGTGTGGAGATGACATTATCAGAAAGGGAGAGAGAGTAGAAATATTTTACAACCAAAGACTGTTAGTTCACCTAATAAAACCTGACAGATGAGAATATAAAATGACGGCACTCATCATCATGTAAATCATGCTGTAGTTAAATTTGTCCATTCTGTTTCTGATGATCTGTGGTTCCAAGGCTTCTGAATGTCAAAACTGTTGTATTTTCAGCTGATCAATAGTTAAGCCTCATCTTCATAAGTACTTTATGCTGTTTGTAATGCGTACTGTTATGCTTTCTGATTTTTCTGTGAGGACGACTATATAATAACAGCCTTCACCTCGGGCAGTGACTCACAACAGTAATGACATTTAAAAGAATTGGGGAAAAGACAAGTTCATCTGACTTTTTATTTGGATATGTTGTTTGGTAAAGTTAACCACTTTAATTGTCAAAGTGAAAGGCTGTAACACCGCAGCACTGTGGGGAGTTAGAAGCCATGCGAATGACCGACAGTAACCTCCTCTGTTTCCTCTTTCCACCCCTCCCTCTCCCACTGTCCCCCATAGGGCACTGTGGAAAGGACTCTTCTTATTCTCTAATCACCGTCTTCATGATATCAACTCATTATAGCTTCCACCCAGTCAGTTGCAGAGGTTTTTGCCATTGAGGCTTGTTAGGCGAGCAGGTTCTCCATCAGAGCAGGGATCTTGACTGACTGTGGTGTTGGACTTGATTGCTGAAATGAATGGCCAATAAATGAGACGTCAACTTTAGAGGTAAGGTCAGTCCAACACTGTCATTCGCCCAGCTAGATTTTTCTAAACTTTAAATTACAATGTGATTTTCTCATTTTTATTTTGGCTAATATAATGGAGTAAATCTGCCATGAGGTGTCATTTCTTGGAGACATGAGCATTAATAGATATTTTGTAATTTTTTGTAATTTATTGTATAATTTTGTTCTGATTAGTGGAAAAGTTCAGTAAATTTATCATGAATGAATGTATCATCATCATGTCACAGTGAAGAAGAAATTTATGGCAGCTGACACAGACTCAGCATACAATAATTATAATGTAATTTCACACAGTTAAAAGTGTTCATCGGTCATGATCATGTCCATAAAATGCACTATACTCATCATCTTTTGCATTTTTATTTGCTGCCTTTCTGTTGTGTGTCCTCCTTTTTTATAACAGGTATGTTTATGTGCTAGTGACATGTAGTCAAGATATGGAGCTGTTTTTTTGGGCCTAGAACAATATTTTCAGTTTCTTTGTGTTGCATTTCTCTTTTAATTTCTTCATGGTAATGAAAATTATACATAGTTTTAATAAAATGACATTGTGATCAGAGGAAGCTGCATGGTTCATGGTTTTGTGTAGTGATTGTAACCTGTAAATTTTAAAACTAAAATGTACTGTCAATGTTTTGTGCTGTGTGAAAACCTCCGTACAAAATGCCTTAATTACAATACACAATACATTCAGTTTGAGCAGAGATATTGATTTTTGTACTTGATAACGATCAACCTTAGTAAAGAGTACTATAATCAATGAGAAAAATATAAAGACTTACTGTATTTAGGATGTCAATGTAGAAAAGTCCCACACTGTTAAATATTGAATTCAGAGAATTACAAATGCTATATCTAATGATTGAAGACAAAGTAGAACATCTGGGTTTTCTCAATTCACAGGGATTACAGTTGCCCCCAAAAAATCATGTGTCATTGTTTGCTGAATCAAGTTCCTGAAATGCACATGACAAACTTTCATTTCTGCTTTGGCTGCCATTTGGTTCACTTTGCGTTGCACATGATGTGGTTATTTTTTATCAATGGTCTAAAATAATATTTTCTAGGAACTGCAATATACAGTGCAAAAATTTCAATGTATTGTCGTCAACAAGACATCTATGTTTTAATCTGATCCCTAATCCATATATAGTAATGGTGTTGTACTATTGACTTGTGTCAGTGTAAAACTATTCTATATGGAGAGAGGGAAGCAAGCATTAGATTTCTTTAGGAGACTTGTTTTTTTCTTTTTCCCTTTTTATAACACTGCACCGTGTCCTGATTGACTCCTTTGTCTTGACAGGTACATGTTGATGTCGTAATGACAAGCTGTTGTGCAGAAGATGTCCACGCTGTCTGTGACTGATATCTCTGATGTTGGTCATGGTAAGAGCAGTCTCTTTTACCCATATTAGCCAACATGCTCTAACCTGCTCTCAAGTTAGCTTATTTTATTTTTGTGTAAGTAGAAGGCACATCAACTGCTGTCTGTATTTTAATGGGTGTGAAATGCTAAACAATTGGGGCAGACACTAGTTGAAAACACGCATCACATCACTGACTGTTAAGATGATACATTTGTGAAATAAATTTTCTTTTATGCAGTGTTTGGCAGAGGGAGCAGTCTTAATACATTTATTATGTTCCTAAATGCCATGTTTACAAATATTTTGTTACAAAAAATACCAACAAATATACATGTTAAATATAAATATAAAGGCCAGTTATTTTGCCTCTAAGCTGTTTCATCTTTTATATATGTTTATATTCATATTGTGAAAAAAACATATCTTGTAAATAACAATAGAAAAATACATTTAAAAAATAACTTTTTTGACAAACACTGTGTGATGCTAAAGGTAGACTAGTCAATGACTAAGATGTTTTTTCTCCTCTATGAAAAGAGAGTAAAGTGTTTGAAGGGAGCTCTGAGCTGCAGCTGGACTGCATGGTTGAGGAGAGCAGTGGAAGCTCCACAGTGAAGTCTAGTGGTCTGCTGTCACTTGCTGACTTCTCCCACTCCAATGTCTTTCACACTGGCCCTCGCAACGGGTCTTCACCACCCGAGATGAGCAGCTCTCTGCCGGTGGAGCAGCGTGACATCAAGCTGGATCCAGCTGTAGTTGACACGTCTGCCAGCACAGGTGAAAACAACATCACATTAAAAAAAGCAGTAATGCATGATTTTATTATATAAGGATCTGTTTTGCATTTCAGGATGCAATTGCTTTCACAAATCTAAACACAAATCAAAACGTATGTCTGTTTCTGGTAATGTCACTGAATATAAAATATTCAGCAGCTACTGTACCTTCTTTAAAACTGACCTTAGATACACAAGTTGGACCAGACAACCATTATAAGGATGGTTTTGATATGATTTGGTCAGGATCATATGTTTTTATTTTAGCTTGTTGTTTTACCTCAATCTCTGTTTCTTCAATAAAATTTTAAACCATAGATAAGCTAATAGAGTTTAAATTTTTTTTTTCATTTCACAGATGGTCATCCAGTGAAGAGAAAGAAAGGGCCGGCACCCAAGATGCTGGGCAATGAGGTGTGCAGTGTGTGTGGTGACAAGGCCTCGGGTTTCCACTACAATGTTCTGAGCTGTGAAGGCTGCAAGGGATTCTTTCGACGCAGCGTCATCAAAGGTGCAAAGTACAGCTGCAAAAACAATGGGCGCTGCGAGATGGACATGTACATGCGCCGCAAGTGTCAGCAGTGCCGCCTCCGCAAGTGTCGCGAGGCAGGCATGCTAGAGCAGTGTGAGTTTATTAATCTCTAATGCTTAAGAAACAAATTTGACGTTTGTCACACACAGAAGCCCTGACCTTTATGTGCCTTAGTCATGATGTTCTGTAACTTGGTAATAGGTGTGCTCTCGGAGGAACAAATAAGGACAAAGAAGATGAAAAAGCAGGAGGAGGAGACGGCACGCACCTCCACGGTTGTCACCCCCACGCTGCCACAGGAAACGGCCTCACTAGATCCTCAGCAGCAGGAGATGATAGAGAAGCTGGTGGCCATGCAGAAGCAATGCAACAAAAGGTCTTTCCTTGACCGACCAAAAGTGACAGTAAGTCAATAACTAAAATCTTGAAAAAACCTGGAACATTATTGACCAATTTGTTGAAAAAAATTGAAATGCTCAAGTTATCATTGAAAATATGTTCTACTCACTGCAAGGAATGCCAATCTGTTATGTTATAGTTATAGTTATGCACACACATGGGTGTTTTCCCTTTGTTTTTGATGGACAATAAAGCACATTGCCTTTCTGCATCCAGCTGGCTCAGCACCCCATGTGATGCTACCAGCTAATCAATTTTGAACTTTTCTTCAGAGCAGCTTAAGTTTACATTTGACTTTATAGCTACAGTTTTTAGTGACCTTTTAGACCCCGTTTAGGACTGAGCATCTAGCAGCAGATGTAATGACATTCCAAACAGTGGTGATACTGGTCTGTGATTTAGACTGTGTAGTCAAACAGTGTCATTAACACATTTTGAGTAGTTTCCAGAAAAAATGTGGGAACCCTGAAGTTGGTAGGGTTAAGTATTGATTCAGTTTCATTAGGGAACATTTATTCAGTGTTCAAATTAAAATCCTTCCTATTTGTCACCTTTGTGCATTCATCAAGCCTTGGCCACAGAGTCAGGACCCGCAGAACAGAGAAGTGCGTCAGCAGCGATTTGCTCACTTTACTGAGCTGGCCATCATGTCCGTTCAGGAGATTGTGGATTTCGCTAAGCAGCTTCCTGGTTTCCTGGAGCTCACCAGGGAGGATCAAATCGCTCTGCTGAAGACTTCCACCATTGAGGTTAGTTGTGATCAATAGAGATTCACTGATACTCAGTTTTCAGCTTTAAGCTTTCAGCATGGTGTCCTGCAGTTGTTAAATACAGAGGTTAAGTTTTAAAAGAAGATATCATCATCAAAATCTGTGATTTAAACTTCAACTTTATTTTTGAGCAAATATTAAGTCATCTTTTGTCTTTTCTAGATTATGCTGCTTGAGACATCTCGAAGGTACAACCCAGCAATTGATAGCATCACATTTTTGAAAGATTTCAGCTACAACAAGGAGGATTTTGCCAAAGCAGGTGCATATTTTTAAATGGTTATGAAATGATTTAGTACAACATGAATATAAGCTGTTTTCAGTTCCTTTGGATTTGCTTTTTAAACATATTTATAGAGTTAGCTAATTTATTTTTTTTTACTTATACAAAATAAACTTTTTCTCATAATGCAATAAAAATGGTTAAAATTGTTTTCATAATAGAATGTAGCATTCATTGTTGCATAACTGCTTCACATCTCTCTCTCTTTTTTTCTCTCTCTCTCTCTCTCTCACCCTCAGGGCTTCAGTTTGAGTTCATTAACCCCATCTTTGAGTTTTCAAAAGGAATGAATGACCTGCAGTTGGATGAGGCCGAATACGCTCTGCTCATTGCTATTAACATCTTCTCTGCAGGTCAGAATTTGAGAATTATTTATGTCCTTATAATTGGATGTTTTTCTACATGTTTTAAAATCAGTGTATATGTATGTGTGTGTTATTTTGTTTGTTTGTTTGTTTTTGGAAAGATCGCCCAAATGTTCAAGATCATGATCTGGTAGAAAGGCTGCAGCAACCATACGTGGACGCTCTGCGCTCTTACATCATGATCAAGAGACCAAATGTAAGTGCAGAGTGGTTTTTGTAGCCTCCTGTCATGTGACCAACACTATGTCAGCATAACCTATCCTCACAACAAGCACGTTGGCCCAGAGTGGTTGTGAAAAGACATGGCTTTACTCAGTAACACTGTTTTTTAGTTTATTATTTTGCTTTTTAGACAGGTCAGTCAGTGTGCTGCCTCTTAATAAAAACGCATAGCACTATAGTGCTGAATACACTAATGTGTCCTCTCTGGGTTTGTTAATTTGTTTAATTGAAACATTTAAATGGTGCAATTTTGTTGTAAAAGCTTAGCTTTCTTTTTATTCATCTTACTCCATCTAATAACTTAAGATATGTTTTTTCTTTCTTTTTTTGTAAAGTGATCTAACCTTTGTTGCATTAACCTCCTCAGGATCATCTGATGTTTCCTCGTATGCTGATGAAACTGGTCAGTCTTCGTACATTAAGCAGCGTCCACTCCGAACAGGTCTTTGCTCTTCGACTCCAGGACAAAAAACTTCCACCCCTACTTTCTGAAATCTGGGATGTCAATGAATGACTGTAAATTTGATGATGTACTCTTTGGCTTTATGACATCATCATTGAAGGACACCATATCCAATTGGAAAACTGACATCTCCCTGTTCGTCGGGTCAGAGGCTGGTTGGTCGTTGCTCTTTACTTCGGGACTGAGTGGTTTTGTGTTCATTAAGTGGAGACTTAAACACCAAGTTTTCTTTGAGCCTTTTTTTATTCCTTTGTTTAGATGCTTACATGATTGTGGCGAAATTGAATACCAGCATCTTAACTCTTAAGCATTCATCTTTGATTTAAGGTTTTTTTTTTTTAATAATGTCCATCTCATGCACAGTTCCTGCATATTCTAGTTGAGGTGGGGTGAAATGAGTGGAATGAATCCACGTAACAGGTGAAATTGGAATTCAGATAGAACGGTTCATGTCTGCTCCTCACCTTATTAATATCTGAGTACAATTGTAAGACATCAGAATGGTTTTGTTTATTGGGACATGGAATAGTACGTAATTTCTTTTGACGAAAGTCAAGAAATCATTTTGTGTAGATGCTCAGGTAAAGAAATGTGATGTAGACATCTAGGACTCAGTGGCTTCTTTAATTTAGATGACTAAAGTTTTCTTCTACTGCATTATGTTCCCTTTGTTTTGTTTTTTTAGTTAATATCAATACATTTTTACACGTAATTGTATATTTATTTCATGAAGAAAACCAGTAAGTGAATACCCTTGGAGATAAATCCAACAGATTGTACAATCACATACTAACATATTAAAAGTAAAATTGTTGATAGGCTTTATCTTTATTTACCAGAAATTATGATTTCAGCTAATTGTCTTTGTGACCTTTTGCCTACTGAATAAACTAATACTTAACCATGGCTTCATTGCCATGAGGTTTAAATAATTGCATTACAGGATTTATTTCAGGCATTAAAAGTGTGAGAAATGTGTAAGAACAGATGGAGACAATTTGTTTTACTTTGAGAACCTTATTAATTTTACTTGAAAACGTACTATACTTGCACAGACATCAGGAACGAACTGATTGTCTGATCGGAGTAAAGAAAAATATTAAATACAATAATTTTGAGAAGTAACTGCAGAGATCTTGCAGTGTTCTGCCTGTGATTCTATGCAGTGGTAAACTTAAAAGGCTGTAGAATGATTAATAGAGATATGATGATTAGGAAATCCCAGTTATATAATTTCACACTCTTATTGTACAAGGTTCACTAATAGGAAAAAAAAATCACCAGATCATGGCCTTACATTAATCCAATATAGACATGAATGACCACAAACTGCACTTGAATGTTTCTTTTAACCGTATTTGTCACCTAAATAGAACATTGTTAATTTAATTAATTTTTATGCATGTTAACATTTGATATAATCTTATTCATGAAAAAGATGGAAATAAATTGAACTTAGGTTTAAAGACAAGGTTTGATTTGATTTATTCTTGTCCCTAAGTACCTTGTGATGGATATATGGAAGTTAAAACTTGACTAACCTATGTTTTGTTACTGATTTTACCAACATGTATGTTTTACATAGATATTGTTTTAGGTTAAATTACCAAAAGTGGTCAGATCTTGTTTTCTAAGAATATAAATTTAGACTTTTGTCTGCAGCAAAGTGGAGAGTTAGTATGCATAAAACCCAGGTTTAAAGGCTTAAAGGGACTGCTGTATGACTTGACACATCTTCAAAAAGTTAATTGTGTGTCTTTTGTTAAAAGCATGAATAGATATTTTATTTCTTGACATCAATGGGGACAGAACAACAGAGGTCAACTTTGTCCTGGTGACTTTTGATCATGGATTTTATCATGGATTTTGCCTCTCAAAGATTGAATTATGTTTTTGAGATCACTTTTCTACACCCCTCTAATTCTTAAAAGGATGTTTAGATTTATTTTAAACAGATAATCAGAGATTAACAATGTGCAGCACTTTAAAACCATGCAAGTGATTTATTTAATATATCCCTGCTACCAATACTGTCTTGTGCTACACTCTCTTCAAGTGAGCAAACTTAAGTAATAGACTGTTCTGTTTTCTTTTTTTTGTTATTGTTTTGCAGTTGATGTACATTTAACTCTGTAGGTCCATGTTGATTGTATGCTGTACATAGTGTAATTGTGTAATCTGATCTAATTTAATATTTTCATCAAAGGTTGACACTGTAAACTATTGGTTATACAGAAATGCAGAACTATTTTAGTACATGTAATTCCTGAAGACCTTCTGTTTTTTATGTATAGTATAAATTAAAGCTATACTGTAGTGCTAACTTGCTTGAAAGCAGACTTGATTTGTTGTTTTGACTTCACATTTAGCATTTTTTTTTAATTCTATTTCCTTCCTGTAAGCAACTTAATGTTGAACCCGGCCCACTTAATGTGTAGACCCTGCTAAACAATCCTCATCTCCAGCAACACCTGTAGTGGTGACAGGCAGTGTGCAAGCTATGTTTATATAGAGAAAAATAAAATTATGCTTACTTGAGGTCCAATGTATATGATTTAGGAAACATAAGTTTACATCAATTCATGATTTATTATATATATTGTAGTCACCATGAGGGGAGCTGCAGCCAATCCCAGCCATTACAGGGTGAGGGCTGTGCACATCAGCCAGTTCGCCAATCCATTGCAAGGACAAACTCACATACCTCAATATGTCAGTGTGTCTTACCTTCTCCCTAATCCGTATGGTTTTGAGTTTTGAGAAAACCGTGTACTGTACCTAGAGAAAATGTACACAGCAGGAGAACACGCAGAGGTCATTCAGGAGTACCATTAATTCTATTAATCTTTATTAAGCCCACAGCAGACACACATACTACGTTACTACATTGTTACTGTGTTTTAATGATTTAGAGCTACATAAATTATATGCCTATAAAATTACGTTGATTTACAACATAGAACATAACCACTAGATGGTGCCCATTCACACACAATGTACCTTTAACTTTGTTGTATTAACAGCAACCCTGTAAGGTTCATGGTGCTATAAAACGATATGGAAGTGTTGTAGGACAATACAGTCCTTGTTCATACATAACCAAAAATGACGTGTGAGTTGCCCGACCGAAGAAGAGAGCGCAGTGAATACGCTTTCTTCGTTCTTTCTCGTTGCTTCCGTTTTCTACGTACAGTTCTGCGAGTAGGCGGAAGTCCATTTGGACTGACGATGCTGTTGAAGTGGATGTTGTGAAGGAAGCAGGTTCATACTGAGTGAGCGACTCGATTCCTGGAGGAGGAGGCGGATACTGAATACGCATCATTAAAAATGCTGCCAGTCAGTTAGACTAAGCAGCTTGTCTCCCTAGGTATCCAATGATACACTGCTGTCTAAAGACAAAACTACCGAATTCAGACGCTTTTTCTTTTCCCCTCTGTGACCAAGGAGGATCCCTTACAGACAGGCCGTCATTAGTGCTGGCTTCCGAACGAACATTAGCTGCTAAGCTGCTATCGTAAAAAGGTAAGTTCTCTTAAATTTACAACACGTATATTATTCGAAACCATCTACTGCAATCAAGCCATGTGATTTAAATCGAGTTTTCACTGTCGTCGTGGTTTGTTACACGAGAATAAATGTACATATTTGAGAGAACAATCGGTTAAGCTAATGCTAGCGGCTAGTTGGCTAATGACTAGTGGCGTACCATCCGCAGTACTTAGAGGGGGGGTGAGAGGATGCATCCTTGAGGATGACCGACGAGGACGAGCTAAGGCTTCGTTAAATGTCAATAAAATCAGAAAGAAAATAGTTTAAGGTGTTACTAAGAGCATATATTATGTCTGCTTCATCTATTTTACTGTTAATATCCATTAGACCGTTCTCCAATGGGAACAATTATGTGTATGTAAGTGACACCCACTCTTGAAATGTCATTGAGGCCTCAGCCCCTACCAGCTTCCATAGCATCGTTGATGTTACAAGTCGTGACATGTAAAACCCCAGTCTAAATTACGCAAACAGTAGATTTAAAAAATATATATGTTACTAATGTGTACATGAGGCTAATGTCTTACAAATGTTTTCAGAGCAGTGGTGTGTAAAATGTGTGAAGATTTATTTTAAAAAGTTAGTAGTTCTGTTTTTAAATCTTAAGCCTTCCAGTAATTTTATGTAATACACAATGAGCTAAGCTTCCTTCCCTTTACTTAACATCCATCCTGTTCCTTTGACATGGCAGCTACGTGATGTTGCTCCATCCAACCGCAGTTAGCAGTGTAATCTCATAGTAGAACAGATAGAAAATAGCACATGAGAACGGCAGACTGACATTTTCCAAGTCCTTCAATTTTAGTACATTTGAACCTTTTTTTCCTAGAGAAATAGTGTAGTTGTTCACTTTGAAATGCTGCGACTAGAATACTGACACATCTTTAAATCGTAATCTCATAGATCCTAGAATTAAAAGGAAATTATAGTACTGCACTGTCACTGTCAAATGAAACTGAAGCTGTTCACTTTATTATTATTATCTCCTGAGATCAGATTCAGAGAAAATAGAGGTTGAACAGACAACCCTAAGACCTTGTCTACTCACCTCTACTTGATACTTGATAAAGTACACTATAGTACACTATAGTTAGATATTCTGTATTTTTATTTACTAAATAAAACGTGATGAAAAACAAGTTTGCCACAAATAATGTGTTTATGCTGTTATTAAGTGAATATAACTTTCTAGTTGCAGTTCTCTCTATGTTTCTGTCTGCCTTTGCCTCCGCTGCCTCTATCTTTTTCTATCTTTTGTTACTCTCCCTCTTTCTTGTTTTCTCTCTTTTGGTGTGTCTGTTCATCTGTCTCCGTTCTCTCTTACTCTAAAAGTGTCTTTCTCTCTGCCTCTCTGTGACTGTGATTGGTAGGAACAGCTTTCCATATTAGAGATATATAAATCATAACTATCTCCTCTCTGCTTACATAACCAATCCGTGCCATCTGTGAAACAAACCAAGCAAGTATGTCTACTTTGTCAACCTGCAAATTATTCTATTTTTTGATGATGACACACTAGTACAGTGGATAATTGTTAATTATTCAGCTCAGTCTTTCAAACCAACTGATAAAGACGTTTTTACATTATGTGAAATTAATGCTTTGGCCCTGCTACGCAATGGACCCTTTCATTTTAGTTGTTTACTAATGAGCACAGATTTTGTTTTGAGTCATAAAACTGTTGTGAAATAAAGGGATTTATTGGTCCCATAATAGGTGGTAAAAATGAAGGTTGTTGGCTAAATGTGAGGCATATCTTTGTTGAATTGTACAATGCATTAGAAAAACAGTTTGTCCTTGGTGCTTGCACTGATGCCTATTAACTACCGTAATTTCCAGACTTTAAGCCGCTACTTTTCACATGCTTTGAACCCTGTGGCTTAAAGAATGATGCGGCTAATTCATACTGCTAGCGATCAATTACTTTTCTGGTAGGCTACTGTTTGTTATACTAGTAGCGTATGTTTGTCTGAAAGTTGGGAGCACTTCGAGCTCTGTCATGTTGAAGCATGAGTTGGTTACACAGGAGCTGTTTAAACCCTGTTTATATACTGTTGTGCTCGGTGTGGCTAATAAAGACCCCAACTTCCCTGTATCTCTGCTGCGGACAAGCACAAAGTATAGGGAGTTAGCTCTAGAGCTAATGAAAGAAATTATTATGCCATTTATTAGTACCTTTGCATTTATGGCTACGGCTGTGTACTAAACCTCAATAAAATCAAGGCACTGCAACTGCATAAATTATTGTTGTTTTAACGAATAAAACATTACAAAATTATGAATGTATTTATTTAGCACAGTCCAACAATGCACAAAATAAAATTCTAAATAAAATGTTAAACCTTACCAACTTATGTGCATTAAATGATAATGTACAGGCCTACTGGCCTGCTGAAAGATTGTAAAATTAAATATGTTCTCTCATAAAAACACAAAGTGCGTTTAAGTCATTTGCTGAATAATTTCTTGTGCTGCCATATTCCCGCATCCAAGTAATGATCTTTATAATTAATTAAGTAGTCGCGATGAAGTGCAGAGGATCCGAATAGATCTCAGGCACAGGTGCAGAGTCAGTCTTGTTGACTGCCTTACAGTCTGAGTTATGTTTGAACTTCTTTAGTTAGCTGCTCAAACGGGGCAAGAAGAGAGTTTTCTGTTAAGACCCATTAGTGTGAAGTGAATATCGCTGGGAGCTACTGGTTTGTGCTGTATGCAGCCAAGATTCACTTTTGGACAAAGAGGCTTTCCTTCCTCTTATGTTCGGCTTAGCGATTGGGATGTTAGAATTTCAGGTGATAATTTAAACCGACGTGGAGAAATTCCTTGCAGATGCACCCCCCCCTTAAAATTTTTAAATATCAGCATTCTCGTTTTGCAAACGCTATCCGTAGGTTTTTCTCAGATATGTTGAAATTTGTCAACACTGTAAACATGTTGGCACTTTCAGACAAGCCCGGGCTGGCCGCGGTTTTTGCTTGTGTCATCATAACTTCCTGTTTTTGGCTGTTTTGTTTAGGTGATAAAAGACTTTTCAGTGTCCGAATATTCCCTAATATATATATATATTTATACATATATGCACAACTATAACTTGTGCCACATCTCATTAAAAACAGTTTTCAGTGTTGTTTGTTTTTATGTTTTATGATAGTAAGAAGTAATTTTTGAAATCACAAGTAGGTCAGTAATAGTAAGCTGCAGGTCTCCTTCCTCTGAGGCTAAACATTTTTTTAGAATGTATAACTGGCTACTGACTAAATTAATTACCTTATCAAAGCAGAGATAACATTACTAAAGACGCAAGACACAACAACTCCAGAGTCTGACGTGTTTGTGTTTCAGGGTGTAGTCCCCTCTAGTACATTAACATCATGTGGCATTTGTCTGTGGAGATGTGTAGGCAAGACAGTCTGGTCTAAGTAGATCCGGTTGTTTGAGACCTTCTGTCATGTTAGACGTACTTTATTAACTTTTTTTATGTTTTATTTTAAAATAGACTATAGAAATATGTTCAGAGACAGAAGTGATGCTTTATTGTTTGACCTTCTCACAAGCTTCATGTTCTTGATTGCAAGATACATTCTTTAAAAATCATGTTGATGCTCCTGAAGTACTATTATTAATAGTACTAACGGCAGTATTTACTAACATTCTTAAGTGAATTGGGTGAATCCTCTCCTGAATTCTCACCTATTTTTATAGTGTAGTTGTAGTGATTTTATGCCCTGCACATGATCTTTTAGGCAAGCTAATCCTGATATGTTCATTACATATGTATTCTATACATACTGTATTTGTTTACTGGCTTACATGAGATTACCTTTATTAATGATCAATGGTTTATTTCTCGCAGGCTGCTGTTTAAGCCCTTCCTCCCTTGCAGTGGTTGTTGCAAAAGCAGCTCATTTGTTCTGGTGCCTTGATGAAGAAAGACTTTAAGCAGATATATCCATGGTCTTATGAAGTTATCACTTTCGACCACTACTGCTAATAATATCTAAATGTGTTTACTTGGTGTTATAATCACTTTTACAAAAAGACTTATGACTAAGCATGTGGTGTACCAAAACAATTTGAACAGGGGATTTGTGTTAGTCAAAAATTATCATAGATCTTTATACAATACATTATGTCAGGAACAGTTCATATAAAATACAGAGATCTTCTTGTGCTCAATTCAGGCCTCGTATTTTGCTTCTGGCAAATGACGTAGCCAGATATGTAAGATTTTTTTTTTTTTATCAGCATTTTATTTAGATCAATCAATAGCCAAAAAGAGTAGTAATAAAATAAATAATAAGACCTTATTAATTGAAAAGGGTCCGATTTTTATTGGCTTTAAATTGCTGCTTTTTTTCCGCAAGATATAGATGATGCTGTGGCACTGGAGACTAAGGGCTCTTTAACCGCTGTGATAAATTAATTAATTTAGTCTGTGCTTTAGTGACATTTGTGTAATTTTATTTTGTCACTGAGCCTTCATGCTTAATGTAACTTAAAACGTCTCAGGCACCTCAACATGGAACAGACAAAATGGCATCAGAGTGTCTAGTTTTTTTCCCCTTTTTTTCTGCCCAGTTGTAGGTACTATGCACTCACTGCCTCCATTATTTATTATTGCTGGTTTTCATTAACAGTTTGTTGTTCAAAGGGTATAAAATTAACCAATGTAACCAACCAATGTCTGCTTAACCAATCTGTTTAAAGTGTGCTTAAACGTATTTTACAAACAATTTACACAACATAAGGTTTCAGACCCTTGTCTGTAAGGAAAATATACAGACAAGAGCAGAGGGTTTTATGTGGTGTTTTATGTGTATGTTACAGGTTGTGTGTTATAATTCCTGAACCAACACCATGACAACCATGGAGCTTCATCTCAACTTAATTGCTCAACTTTTACAATTGTGATCCAAGAGAAAACATATCCTTGATGCCGTGACATACGGGACAGACTCAGTCCAAGATGGAGAAAAAGAAAATGTGCCCTCGCCTTCTGGACTACTTGGTAGTTGTTGGAGCAAGGTAATATTGCTCTTTTAAGTCCTATTTTGTATTAAGTCCTATTTTGAGTTTTCAGTATTGTATTGAAAACTCGGGTTGTCCAGCATCCATCTATTCAATCTAGACTCACTCTGTGTCCTCGGACATATCAAGACTAAATTGGGAACTATAACATAATCACAAATATAATTTCCCATAGCTTTTTTTTATTATGAATTATGCTTTTTTAAAGGAAAATTATTTTAAAATGAAATAAGATTGTTTACTAATTTTTGGTTCCTTTTATAGGGACTTTTTTTCCTTTCAGTATAATATTATACAGTAAGTTTAAACCTGGTTTTTATGTAAAGGATTTTTTCTTCAAATATCCAATAAATGTTACATATTGTGACATCCTGTGACTCCAGTGTCTAAAGCATATGACTCACACAATAACAAAATGCCCCTCAATCCCCTCAGGATTCACTTCTGTGATCTTTCTGTTTGAACTTCTTTGTTTTTTCTAAGCTCAGCTGTTCTGAATGTTTTTACCTAACAGACAAACTTTTTTCTTTCTTTCTTTCTCCAGGCAACCAAGCAGTGACAGTGTGGCCCAGACACCTCAACTCCTCCGTCGTTACCCACTGGAAGACCACCATGACTTCCCACTCCCACCGGATGTGGTATTTTTTTGCCAACCAGAGGGCTGTCTGAGCATACGCCAACGGCGAGTAAGCCTTCGAGATGACTCCTCGTTTGTTTTCACCCTGACCGACAAGGATTCAGGAACCACACGCTATGGAATCTGCATCAACTTTTACCGCTCCTTTCAACGGGGACATCACCGTCCCCGTGGCGACAAGACCAGTCACACAGAAACAACAGTCCAGGCAGCAGAGACAGCAAGCGAAGGGTCTGATTGCAGTGGTAGTGTTGGCCAATCTTCCGAGATACCTACAGTCAACAATACTGACTCTGCACTTCTGCCTGCCTCTGGAGCAGAAAGCGAACAATCTGGTTCTGAACTAAATGCTGGAAAGTCCCCGCAGCAGAGACGAAATGCTGCAAAAATTGCAGCCAAGAATCGAAATAGCACATTAACCTCACTCTGCATACTCAGCCATTACCCTTTCTTCTCCACCTTCAGAGAATGCTTGTATATTTTGAAGAGGCTAGTAGACTGCTGCAGTCAGAGGCTCACACAACGTGCTGGACTCCCTCGCGCCACTCAGAGGTAAGATCTATTATTGCATGCATGCATATTCTCTGCTTAACACAATGCTCTGAAGCTGATGTTCAAAAACGGAACATTTCTAATTCTAAATGATACGTGTGATCAAAAAGTCTTTCCACCATCCTTAAGAACAAGTCCAGTATTATCTCATTGGTCGACCTTAGATACGTGGCGAGGTTCACACACTGTATCATTACCAACACGTGCTATTATTTAAAGTAATTGCTCCACCATTATAAGAAATGAATCAATAAATCGCTGCATAAACAACTACATATTTTATTTTGTTGCTGAAATTCAATTGTTGCACTGCCTTTGGATTATTCTGTTGCTATGGGTGACTCCACAGTTTGCAGCTCTGATGCAACAGTGTGTTGATAAGGCTGTCACGTCCAACTAGTTTTTCATGATGATCGATGATGAAAGCATTTCCCTATTTGCTGATTGCAAGTTTTTCTGGCATTTACATTTGCATTGTCATTGACTAAAAAGCCTTAACAAATAATTACTTTACTTAATTACTAACCATTATCAATCTTCTCTGCTCTTTTTCCAATGAAATAGCAGTACAATTTAATTTCTAGATGCAATTTTTGGCTACCCATATTTTTACTATGGTCAGATTTGGGGCAACAAACTAACTGCCTGTGGTACCTTATACACTACCTTAATACTGGACAGTTAATGCTTCTCATGTTTAATTGACTGACACAGAGGGATGTAAGAAATTAGATTTTCAATTATATATTTTTTCTTTTGTTGTTTTGCGGTTGCCCTTCAATTAGTTTAATTATATTGAATTTTATTTTTATTGAATTTTAGAAATTTAGATCCTAATGTCTCTGTCTGTTGGAGAAAAAGCACAAAAATATAGAGTAAAACAATACATTTTTACATCTAAGCTATATTTTTCCCATTGCAGGGACACAATGTGGCGAGTTTTCACTGGTGCGTTGTCAATTGACGAGAAAGGAAGTCAGCTGTTGGCAGACCTGAAGGAGATTGAGTCCTGGGTGTACAGGTTACTGAGGTCACCAGTACCAGTGGCCGGTCAAAGACGTGTAGATGTGGAAGTATTGCCACAGGAGCTAAAAAGGCCCCTCACCTTTGCATTACCAGACAACTCCAGATTCTCCATGGTGGACTTTCCTCTGCACCTACCTTTAGAGCTGTTGGGTGTGGACGCCTGTCTCCAGGTTCTGAGCTGTATCCTTTTAGAACATAAGGTGAGAGACCTTTTTATTGTGCCGTCTAGTTGGGTCTTATTAGCAGACAACTTATCCTTTCCATTAGAGATCACCAAAGAGATTGTCTGCTTCAAGGAGGAAGGGGAATCAAATATTATGTTTTAATATAAATAATATCAGACATTCTCTACCCGATGTGGGCTGACTGATGTAATACAGAAAGAACAGACAGGTTAAAAAACAGACATTAGACTAGGACATGGAGGCTAAGAAAACACACTGTCTCTTTATATCTTTGCTCTCTCTTCCTCTCACTTATCACTCATCCTGAACACAAGACTCATGACCCATGATATGACGAACATCTTGCATAACCAGTATTGGTGTTGTGTTCTCACAGTCCTCTAGTTTTACATTGACTCATTTACAACAGTTTAAAATCAACCATTAGTTAATCAATGTCAACAATGAAGCTCAAAATTCATAGTGCTTGATAAATACAGACTCTTATTGGCCTTGTCTTTCTCTTTGTCAAGTGCTCTTGTGTTTCTTTTCATGCAACCGTATCAATTAAAGAGTTTTTTTCCTAAATCACATTCATGTTTTTTTTTTCTTTCTTGAGAGCATTGGCACAGTATAATTATATGTATACCTACCGACAGTTTCCAGAAGAGTCTATTGAAAAAAAAAAACTAATGAGGCATTTATGTACATGAGTACATTCGGTCAATGTTAAAAATGAAAACATTTGTTCCAGCTTCTGAGTTATCAACCAAACTCAAGAGAAAGCTGAGCAGAGAACAGCACTTAGGACGCTCTCCTTTAAATTCTGTTTGTAAATTAGGGAAAATAAATTTGTTTAGATATACTAATTGATGTGCTGGGAATTTAGTGAGAACAATTATCTTAACATGTCTAATTTTCAACCCTTTTTAGGTTATTCTTCAGTCCAGAGATTACAATGCTTTGTCTATGAGTGTTATGGCATTTGTGGCCATGATCTACCCTCTGGAGTACATGTTCCCTGTCATTCCTTTGCTGCCAACATGCATGACTTCTGCTGAGCAGGTATGCTTTTGTCCTCTTATACCCGTTGCCTGCAGAGGTATTGTCAAACTAGTGATGCACTGATCCAACTTTATTAGTTCCTGTTACAATTCTTGGGTTTTGCAAATTGGTGGCTACTATTCCAGCCATTGTTAAATTAATAAACTCATTATTATTTTAAAGTTTAAAGTCATTGTAGACCAGCAGTGGCTATTCAATTTCTATATTACCATTAAACAAAAACATGAAATCAATATTCACTGCCTAATATAACATCTTAAACAGATAATTAACAGAGAATCTCAACCAGCTTGAGCAGAAATACAAAATGATGAAGAATTAAAACACATCAGGTCCAAATTTGAAAATTAAGTCAATATCGGAACAGGTATCCAATGTTAATTTTAAATCATTGAGTGATCCGTCCGAATGCTGACTCACTGGCATATTGTTTTCTCTCCTTAGCTCCTTCTTGCTCCCACTCCATACATTATAGGTGTACCAGCCAGTTTCTTCCTCTACAAGTCTGATTTCAAAATGCCAGATGACATTTGGCTTGTGGATCTTGACAGCAGCAAGGTCAGTTGATGAGCCCAATCTCTATGTTTTCAAGGTCTTGTCTCTAATGTCTTTTTAATGCCACATAATGGTTTCTAACAAAAGAAAATTTAAGAACACATGTTTAAACATTTGTCATTGGATTGCAGGTGATAGCACCCACCAATGCAGAGCTGCTACCACCACTGCCAGAGCCCGAATCAGTAGAACTTAAGAAACATCTTAAACAGGTACTGTTGTTAAGTGTTTTTCTAGGGTGAATTAGTAGTCTAGACTTGATTACTGTGACTTTTTCAGATGTTTTTGGAGTGGGACCAAAGGCACATGAGAACACTCAACTTATAATTGCTCTTTGTTCTTTTGTCTGATTAATATTATATAGCAATGCAAAACGTCTTTTTCAGCAGTTAAGAACTAAGCGTTTCCTTCTTCCCCAGTACAGTTGTATGTATTACACATGACAGTGCGAGCATTTGAAGTGGGTGAACGTGTAATTCACTAACATTTCTTAACATGTTCTTTTTGTTTGTTTGTTTTCCTTTGCATGCTTTAGCTCTTGCAGGTAAAGGGTGATTCTAGGATCCTGCCCCATTAAACAAAAGCCCTTAGTATTGTACTCACCAAGCTAACCTGATTAGTAAAAGGGACCTGTTATGCATTCTCATATTTACTGTCATCCCCTGATAATCTGTGTCAAACTTACATACTGTTGGACCTCAATAATGCTAGATGCTTAGAATGCTAGGCCCAAGTTCCAGGACAGAATAAGAGTCAAACTGAGGTGGATTTAAGATGTTCTAGTTTCAATTTAGCTTGCCAGTTTGTTCTATGATAAAGATAACACTTTCCTAATGCTTTCTTTTGTCTTAGACACAATGTTTGATTTAGGTAGGAGGAAATTGTCTTTTTGAAAAAAAACAAAGGTGTTGCCTTTTTTCAGCTTAACTAAGAAAGTACTTGACAAAAAGCAAAATGTAATTTTGAATTATGGATCAAAAAAAGATACTCTAGAGGAGTTGCATCAGTAGGGTATAATTGGTCCCCTTTACCATAACATAGAAACCTGGTTGTGATTCATGCCTCTTCATTAATCTTCCCATCCTTCCACATTTACAGAACCACCGATAACATACCAAATAGCATCCACCAAAGCCCGAGCCTTTTAGTTGATGCCCCTCTCATGCCCAGCCTTAATACCCAATCTGGTTACCTGTTAACCTGTTAATTATGGCCCCTACGTTAATTTTGACAATACATTATGTTTATCTAACTTTAAATTGGAGCCCATTGATTAAATGTATGTTATCAGCAGCTCTTTTCCTGTGTGCAGTGTGTGACTGAGAAGCTGGTGTGTAGGAGTGTGCAAAGCCTAAGTTTAGCAGTTGTATTTGTGAAAAGTAACACAAAATATTGATTTATGCAATTGGGGAAAATGTCATCTGGAGCCTGTGGTGCCAACACAGGATGCTTGTGATGTTAGAGCAACTCTTACAACACTTGAACCTGTTAGCAGATGGACGGAAGAAAGTAATTCTAAGAAATGTGCTTGTATTTGACTGGTTTGTTTGGAGATCTGAAGATCTGCTCTTTTTTACCTGTCATCTCCACTCCATCGTAACCACTGGTTTACTCCAGTTGGTTACCATGGATTGTCACGTTTGTTTTTTAATTATTAAATCATTTTTTAATTAGGTTGTCTGTTTTTCATTGTCTTCTATGTTGCCATGTAAAACATTTCAGTCTTTAAAAACGTACACTTTCTTATCTCCTCTCCTTGTTTTGTTTAACACACTCTATTGGACAAAGTGACATGTACTTATTTGTTCTCAGCAATGACAACAAATAAGGAGTTGTTGTTGAAGGAGAAAGAAAGGGAAATATCCACTTGACCTGTTCCAGTGTCAGCCTCAAAGTTGTCATCCCAGCCCTCATGTGATTCTACTCGCATTTCTCTTATCCCCTTCCCAGTGTCTGGTTAGATTGACCCTGATCACCCAAAAGCAGATCTTCTCCTCTGAGAATAAGGTTACTCATTTATTCTCCTCTGGAATGTGTGATGCCCATGCACGGATATCTTACTCTTACATTGTTTTTGCCTGACATTACTACATGTCCCCTCTTTCTCAAGATCTTAATACTGTAAAAAGCATAATGGTGTTGTAGAATGTTTTGGACCAGTGCTCTGATACACTGCTTAGCTCTGGCTTGCGCATGACTGAATGTGCGTGCATCTACCTTGGCATCAGCGAGTGTTGTTCAAGCTAAAACAAGATGCGAATAAGCTAATCACTTTGAAAACGTAACACTCATCTAGACTTAATGTTCCATTATGCTAAGCTAAACATTGACACTAAAGTCTGCAGCGGTTCCCTTCAAAGCAAACCATTCATACTGACTTCCTTCCCTTGTTCTATTCCTATCTTTCCAAGTGGACACACCCACTGGAGGCATCGATATTCAAATGATCTGTAATTCACGTTCAAGTACTTTGGCTGGGGTATAATTTCTTATTATTAGAACACTGGTTTACTCCTTTTTTTAATTACCATGATACATCCTCCATTATAACCTGTACATGAGTCAGAGAGTCCCTGGAAAAAGGACTAAATATTTATATGTTGATGCCAAATGTGGGTGTTGTCCATCAAACCTTGTTTATTTCAATATCTACTACTTTGCTGGTAACTTGTGAAACTCTTACTTGTTTTAGGCTTTAGCGAGTATGAGTTTAAACACCCAGCCCATCCTGAATCTGGAGAAGTTCCAGGAAGGTCAGGATTTACCCCTTCTCCCTCCTGGAAGGGATAAAGCATCTCCATCTTCCACTGAGTTCAACCCTCTCATCTATGGAAATGATGTTGATTCTGTGGATGTGGCTACAAGGTGATTCCCAATGTTTTTGTCTCCTGTCATGTGAAATTAACATATTTTGACGTAAACACATACTTGAATCACTTTTTTATTTGTGTAGGGTGGCCATGGTGAGGTTCTTCAACTCCCCCAATGTTCTTCAGGGTTTCCAAATGCACACTCGCACCTTGCGCCTTTTCCCGCGACCAGTGGTGGCTTTTCAATCAACGTCTTTTTTGGCATCTCGTCCACGACGATCTAGCTTTGCAGATAAACTTTCCCACACACAAGCTGTGGAGTTCTACGGAGAATGGGCTCTGAACCCCACCAATCTTGCATTTCAGAGGATACATAACAGTAGGAGTCATTTAAAAATTTATTTGGGTCAACTTTTTGTTTCATATATGTAACAGGTCAAGTCAATTTTATTTTTATAGTCAAGATTTACAAAACTAATTTGTCTCAATGAACTTTGCAGTTTAAAACTATCCTCCTAAAATCCAAAATAATGGAAAAACATGGAGGAATGAGTTTATATTACAATACAAAGTAAAACAGAATACGTTTTAGAAATATTGTTGAAAACCAAATCAAATCACACACTGATCAAGTATTTTGGCAATGATGGGGAAGAAAAAAATTCTATAACAGTGAGTTATAAATAAATATACAATCTTTATTTGCAGATGTGTTTGATCCCTCTTTAATTGGAGATAAGCCTAAATGGTATGCTCACCAGTTACAGCCAGTGGTCTACAGAGTTTATGATGGAAGCTCTCAGCTTGTTGAAGCTATGGCTGGACCCTTAGAAGATGAGGGCAATGAATCTGATCCCACAGATAGGTACAAAAACACACTTGTTTTCCATTTTGTTTCTGAGCTCCCTTTAATGACTTGTATTGTATTTGCAGTGGTAGTGACAGTGAGGCATATGATGACTCCAGCTCCTCTTACTCATCCCTTGGTGATCTTGTGAGTGAAATGATCCAAGGTGACATCCAGGGAGACACGCCCAGTATGTTCTTTCAACACACCATACACTTTTATCATGTTTGGACCACATTTCCTTCCTTTGTAAAATATATTATGATGTACTAGGCTTGGACCCTCCAACCCACGCTGCCTTGGGAGATGCAAGTGAGGTTGAGTTTCATGACTTCCATGACTTCAGGGAAGGACACGGCTCAGAGGGTCCACCAAGTGGAGATTTACTTGCTGAAACCACTGATGGACAACCTCTTCGCTCAAGTTCTAGCACAACTGCTAGTTCAAGTCCCAGTACAATCATCCAAGGAGTGAACAATGTGTGTGGCATTTTACAACAACAAAACAAAACAAAAAAAGAATAATGAAAATTATTTAAATGGATGAAAAACAGTAGAGTTTTTATGCATATCCTATTCCCCGTTTTCCTTTTCTAGGACCAGGCGGAAGTACCTGAGATTGAAGCATCAGCTACCGCAGCTTTACAGAATCCTGTTCCTGCATTGAGCTCTCAGCCTTTCCTGAGGCCACCATCTGACGGCGGCATGGTGACCTCAAATAACAAAAAGCAAGAGTATGACAACCCGTACTTTGAGCCTCAGTATGGCTTTCCTTCGGAAGATGACAATGATGCAGAAGAGCAAGTGGAGTCGTACACTCCCAGATTCAACCAAAACCTCAATGGCAACAAGTGTGTTTAACATGTGTATTAATGTAGATATTGTTTTATCATTTTTGAAGGTTAATTTTAGATCAATATTATATTTTATTCTTTTGTTGTGTACCACAATTATATTTTATGTTTACCACACATTTTATCACTTGTGGTTATTTAGGACTCAGCGTTTGCTACGGCCCAGTAGCCTGAGGCTTCCAGGAGAGTCCGATGGTGAGGGAGACTCCCGTAACAGCTCACCAAATTCCACTATTTCCAATAGCAGCAATGATGGATTTGGTGGACTTATGTCCTTTGCTAGTAAGTTTTTTTTTTTTCCTATTTCATTCTCTTTTGACTGTTTAGTCTTTATCTTGCAGTGGAAAGCTTCTCAAACAACCTGTTAATGCTTACTTTTTAGCATAAAGGAATAAAAGAAAAACACATTTTGTAGACCATTGCTTTTTTTGTTCACTATTACCATACGGTTATTATTCCCCTACAGGCAATCTATACAAGAACCATGGGACCAGTTTCAGTCTGTCTAATCTGGCTCTTCCCAACAAGGCAGCCAGAGAGAAAGCAACACCCTTCCCTAGTTTAAAAGGTAGGACATAACAGCAACTGTTAACAAAGTAATGTCTGTTCCTGCTCCAATGTGGTTTCAGAGGTAACATTATTCTATAATAACCTGCTTCATGTTATCATCTAAATGTAAAATAATTTGCAAATCGTGTTTTTATGTTATTAAAATGTCAATCACCTACAAAACAAATCCTAACTGTTAGCATCATAATGTATAAAAATAGAGTTTGACTCATTATTTGTCTAGTTTCTTTAATACTATTTTCTTGATCAAATGAGCAGAAACACATAAATAGATTAAAATAAAAAGGTTTAAACCCCTGTTTAAATCCAGTTTGTGCCAGACATGGACTGATATTGAGAGAAAAGGAAAAAGGTGGAGCATAGTAACCTAACTCAATGCTTACATCATACTTGGAATAGTTGCCATGACAAATGCTGTGTTCCCTTTCATTATGATTTTTTTTTGTTGTTGTTGTTGTTCAGATGACCCTGAAAGCCCGGGTATGTCATGTCTGGTGTGATACTGTTTTAGTGCTTTAATAGACAATCCTCTGTCATTGGAGTGCCCTTAACTATCTTATACCCTGTCTCTCCAAATGGGACTAAGATAGAAAAAAACCCTTTTAAATCCTTCATGTTTGTCCATACTTTTTCTTTGTTCATGTTTTAGTCTTCTCTGTGTGACTAGTGCGAGTCTTTGTGGGAGAATGCACACCTGGTCTTAACTGAATAGAGGTTAATTTCCAGGCTCATGTTTTGTTGTGCCTTGCATGCTTATCTGGTGGCTTCCATCGTTGAGTGCTACCTTCCCTCACTGACTACTTGTGACAAACACAGTTTTAAATTACTTTCTGTTAAGGACTGCATTATAAAGAGGTAAAAAACATTTGTAATTCACACCAGTGTAAACATTTAATCTGGAAATATAATTTATTTACACAGTGACCTAGAGAACGTAGGTTAATTGTATAAATATATCAGGCTAGCTCAACAAGCTCCTGATTATATTCCACTTCATTAAATCCATTCATCCCTGTTGTCACTTCTCATCAAAGGATGTAGACCGATCAGTTCCAGTTGGTCCATTAGTTTCCTTTCTGTTGCATACGTTCTAATCTGCAATTAAGTTCTGCATACCCTTTTTGGCATTTCTTTCCTTTGTTACAGAAATCTTTTAAATTATGCAATGTTCAGATGACATAAGCTTAGACACCATCTTCTTGTGGTTTCTATGGGTGTATGGGTTTATTTTGATTTATCTGTGGCTTTGGAATATAAGTAGCAGCACCAGCCAAGCTTCTAAAAAAGTGTGACTCATAGTGTAAAAAACTCGGTATACATGTTGAATGTGTTTCCATTGTCAAACACATGGCCCTTTCAACATTTGTGGGTTTACAGCATCATTGGTACACATTGTATTTTTTTTTCCCTTTTGTGTTTTTCTTGTTTTTTGATTCTATATTTTGTTGTCATATTAAGTGTGCATGTTTGTAATGGGTCGATGTTCAGACTGGTTGTGTCTGGGCCAGTGTCCCTCTCTTTCTCTCCATCTTGATGGTGCACTAATTCTGGGTTTTGTGTGCAGTATTTGGGCTAAATTCTCTAATGGAGATTATTACTGAGGCTGGCCCGGGGAGCGGAGAAGGTGGGTCTTGCCCTTTAAATCGAAAGAGCTGCATGTAACTACAAGCCAGTCAACTACATCTCCCAGCATTTCCATTTGTCCTCATTTCATCAAGGGTCCTGTGGCGCAGAGACTTTGGTCTTTCCATGCTTCCACTAATTAATCCCTGTTTTGTACTGTTTTTTCACTCCACAGTATGTCCAGATTTGTTTATTTAACTAACCAGAGCACAATTACACTTCAAAGCTAAAAAAGCTGTACTTACAAAAATTAAAGAAAAAAATACTTTACGCAATTAAAGGCCACAGGAAAAGAAATGAAGAACAAAATTGCAATGTTAAAAGACAATGGAATAAGAATCCAAGTGTCATTGTTTGCCATTGTTAGACAAATCTAATCTGAGTGAGTCTAAACAGGCTGTTATTATACAGTGCACAGTGAGCGGAAGCTGAAGTGAAAGTATAAGAACTTATACAAGGTAAAATCCTTTAACCGTATAGTACAGATATGTGATACATGTTACATGTATCACATATGTATATCACATATATATACAGTATATACATGTTGCAGTTTGACAAATTAGTGCCATAACCTTTTGGGGACACTTAAGAAAACATAGGCTGTCACTATAACAGCCACACCAGAAATCTTTATGGAGTCTAAACAGCACTGACATTTTGTTTGCAGTGAACCTAAAGCACAATTTTAATTTCTGTTTTCTTTACCATTGGATGTTGTGTTTTTGATTTCCTGTACTCTGGTGAACTTTCCTTTTCTTGTGATGCCCTGATCATTCCAGTTCTGTTTGTTGTCTTTGTGTTTATATGTGTTGTTGTCAGACATAATAGAACAAAAATAAATCAATTTAAGTTTTTCAAATGTAGTATAATGAAGTATACAGTAAACCTAGTTTTAAGTCTGAGAAGTTGGAAAAAGTAACTGGACGTTTCACAAACATTGTCGTAACTATTTTTCCATCCTCAGGCTGCAAACAGCTGCATGTAGTTGCTTTTTCACATCAGGCCATTGCTTTAATTTTCTTGGTAAACAGACATGCTGACAGTCCAGTACTGAAACATATGTTCATTTTGCCAGCCTTGATTAACACTTACACTAATCTACCCTTATTTTGCATTACAAGAATTTTTGACAGGAGGAGGAGCACAATTTCCCTATTATATCAATCTCTGATACTGAGATTTAATACAATGTGAAACATTTGTCTTTATATATATCTGTGAAGACATGGACCTGGAGACTATAATTTCTTTGACTTTATTCAGAGAATATTAAGGTTTAGATACAAAACGTTCTCTAATAACAGTTCATAACAGTTTGTGAGCTTTTGCTCATCTTGTTTTGTTTTTTTTATTTATTTGCATGGAACCACTGATGTGGATGCTGTCCTCACATTTTTTTTCCTTTGACCATAGTTTTTAGTGCTTGTGTGTGTGATGCCACCACCAAGAGCAACATTTGAATCGGTCCTTACCCCTTATGCAGCAATAGTAGTCTTCCTGAAGATAATAGTCTATAGAGTCCAGGAGTGTCTGTGTAAACCACTCAAAGTATCCTGTTTGAGAGCTTTCTCTTTTTCATGTTCTGCGTGATTCTTAATGAGTAATGTTGTGTTTCTTCTCATTCTGAGTGTTTCCCTATCTAGTAAGTTTGTGGTTTACAGATTTTACTGTAACTTCTTGGGTTCAGAAACATCATTTAATTGTTTTTTTTTTCTTTCTTTTTAGGCCCACGTCCACCACGAGCTCTTGTGGACCAAAAGTCGTCAGTTATCAAGCACAGTCCCACAGTAAAGAGAGAGTCTCCTTCTCCACAGGGTAGAGTCAACAACACAAGGTATAGTTTGCTATTAATTATTACTGTTTTCGGTCATTACAATTACCATGAGCGATTTGACTTTTGACTTGACTTGACTTTTTGTTTTTACAATACCAATTCGCCTTTAATTATTCTTGACAATAAACCTGACGTTTCTATCCAAGTGAGAACCAACAATTCTTGAAGGAAGTGGTGCAAAGTGTTCTGGATGGTCAGGGTGTGGGCTGGCTCAACATGAAAAAAGTTCGCCGTCTGTTGGAGAATGAGCAGCTTCGTGTTTTTGTGCTGAGTAAACTGAACAGGGCCGTGCAGTCGGAGGAAGACGCCAGACAGGAGATCATACGTGATGTGGTAGGACATGTCAAATCTTCTACCTGATTAATTGCACCACACGTCTGGAATAATCATGAGTAATCATGATCATGCATTATGATTGTGATTGATCACTTTGAGTATTTGATGATAAATTACCATCAACAGGTAATAGTAGTCAAGCGGATGTGTTTCACACCTGTTTTTTCTGACAATATGTAATTATTAATTCAGAAAAATGTCAAGAAAAATATGCAAACTTATAATTCTAAATTGTTATTTATAAAGAGGGAGAAGTCATTTTTGTGCATCTTGAGTTGCAACTTTTCAAAACTTTGCAATTTGAATCATTTTATAGTCCCTCATATTCCCATTTGGCCATAATGCCAGTGAGCTTGTCAGCTGTAGACTTACTTTTTGCCTTGTGCTCTGAGAGGTTGGTCTGATGTAAGCCAGTCTGACCTTAAATTGAAGCCAGTACAAATGCATGCTGGGTGTAAATGGTATTTTTACGAGTTGTCTAAAAACTACCTATATTATGTTTCCTCTTCAACTTTTTCCAGGAGGTGAACAGAAAAGTCTACAAAGGAATGTTGGACATCTTGAAGTGCACAGTTTCCAGTCTTGAGCATTCTTACACCAATGCAGGTCTGGGAGGAATGGCCAGCGTGTTTAGCTTATTGGAAATAGCATGCACACATTACCAAACCAAAGGTATGTCAAGGTTATGGAATTGTAACAATTCAACAATAGAATTGTCATATTTTTCTAAAGCTGAGTTAATTTTTCAAGAGAGTTTGTAATCCCAGTTGCAGTGACAGCAGGCTTGTGATATAATCAGTTTTCCAGTTAAATGTCCAGTTTTAATACATTGTTTTAACTGGCCTTAACTGCATGCAACTAACCATTAACTGAAAAACTGTCACTTCTGTCTTTCCTTGATACATCTTATCTCACTTCCAGTTTTAACCACCACACATTGTCTTCCTCTTACATCTATTTTACTATGTTTGGACTTAATTTTGGTAACGTGGTAGACCCAGAAAAACGCAAGCGAAGCCCCACAGACAGTGCTGGCAGCCCGGGCAGTAAAGAGAGTCCTTCTGGTCCTATGGAGACTGCCAAACCTCAGGGTCTTCTGAATATCCCCCACCTGCAGCTGCCGCATCACACCACGGGCAAAGGAGCCCGGCATTTTGACACCCGAAGCCTTAATGAGGAGAACTTTATTGCCTCGATTGGTGTGTACACCGATAGAGCCCCTGTAGCATGTGCATTGTGATCCTGCATGCCTAATAGATTATAAACATTTTCTTTTACCCTTACTCCCCGTCCTTTGCATGTAGTTATGAAATATCCTGTCACATGTCCAGTAATTAATCTAACAGGTGTGATACTATTTCATTGTCATAAAGCTGTATAAACCATTATATATATTTATATATAATGACAGGATTCACAAACATTTGGCTTATATTAGAATAACAAGGTAAAATAAAAAGGTGTCTGGAATAGTTCTGTTTCTGAGTCTGGACTGTGACAGTGGTTGAGTCCCCTTTTTAAACATTTGTGCCACTGTCTGGCTCCTTTTTAATATTTTGTTGTCAGTGTCTCAGGACCTTAGCTGCATGTCTTTGTTTTGGTCATCCTACACTTAAATCTGCAGTAGTGGGCGTAAGAAACCAGAGGTATGCACATTGATGGACAAATAGGTGCCTGACTGTGCCTTTTACTGCAGGTTTTTTAGGTGCTGTAGAAAATGGCAGCCCTTTGCTCTTAGCATGGAGGATAGAAGCATTCCCCTGTAAACAGTACCAGTAAAGGGATGGAAAAAAAGACTGACAGAAGAGAAAGTTGGTTTAAATACAGCTGTAATCATTTACATGCTTATTCTCTGAGAACAGTTCTGGGTCTGTATACAGGGGACACTCTTCTCTACCACCTTGATTACTCTCCTACCTGCACCCCTTTTGTTCTTCTCAGAAGTTGCACTTTCAATTCTACAGAATGCCGTCAGACTTGCATCCATGCTTCTGCAACTGCTTCATTCCACCTGCTGCCTAGTTGGCCGCTCCAACCCCATCTCACGCTCATTTCTCGCTCAATCACACCTCTCCCTCTTCCTCCCTCTCCCTTCATCTACCACTGTTGCTCTAGAGAGCTGCACCTATGCAGTTGGTGTCATCAGTGGCCTGCAGTCAGATCCATATTTATCCATCAGTGTGTGGCTCTCTGCAGCCCTGGGCCAGAAAGCCTGTGGGTGTTGTAATGTTACCTTAGTAGCTGTAACAAACATCGGTTTTGGCCAAAATACAAAACTGTGATTTTTAAAAAATAAAAAAAAGTTTTAGTGGGAATTAAACACAGCTACAACAACATTACAAATTCAGCAGTGACAAATACCAAATGCTCATTTTGTTTGTTTTTTCTTTCTTAATTTTTATTGCTCATCCACCATACATGCCTTTTCAATCAGCTCTTTGACTCTCTCTCTGTCTTTCTCTCCTTGGCTTGCAATGCATCTTGGGTAGAATTGTGGAGCAAGCACCCGGATAAGCAAAATGCTATGGAAAAACTACAGAGTAAGAAACTTTTCACACACCCGAAAAATAATGGGGTGCTCAGCTCTTGACCTTTTCCCACCCTCTCTCTCCACTCATTATAACTCGTTAGTGATTTTACAGTTAGGAAAAGTAAAATTACAGTTTGAAAAAATGTTTTATTTTCTTTTAAAAAAAGTTCTCATTCATTATTTACTGTTGTGTTTAACTTTTATTTTTGATTGATTTGATTATGCCTTACAGGTAGCTTATTTAAATTAATTAAGAGTTTAAAGAATAGGACATCTCTGTCTAATAACTCTTTCCAGCTTGAGCAGTTTTGATTTTCCAGCATTGTTTTTTTTCTCTCCTGACCTCATGCATCAAGATGCACAACTAATGTATAACTGCAGCCCAGCCCTGCTCTTTTAACTGAATTCTTTACAGTTTCAAGTGGCTTGTTCTAAACTGTCTTTACAGCCAAGTTTTATTGATATGTATTTATATATATATGTATCTATATGTATATATGTATATATATATATATACATATATATTTAAAAAAATGGGGTTTTATGATAAAGTAGTTACTGTTATTATTACAGATGAAAAGGTACAAATTACACTTGAAACCGAAACTGTCTCCTGTACCGTCCATCAGTTTGTCTGCATGCCTAACTGCCTGTGTATGTTTTTGGTGTAATTTGCGCCACATGTGCAGCATTGACTGACACTTAATGTCCCGCTCTTGCAGTTTTGTATTCTTTTTTTTTTTTCTGTTTGAAACTTGATCCCAGTTGTTTTTGCAGTGACTGCTTGCCTCTTCGTCACTCCTCTTTCCTGTTGTCCTTCGCCGTAAACTTTATATAAGAAAGGGAGGAAACCATCGGGTTGCAAATGTGAAGCCACCGTAGTCGCCCCAATGTGCACTGTTGTTTTTTTTATATATATATTAGCCCCTTATGACTATAAGTCGATGGGAAAATGTAGCAACTCCTCCTTGAACTTATGTTGTTTAATATTTATTGTAGTTTATAATTCTTATCAACATTATTTTCTTTTGTGGTAGAGTATAATGTCATATTAGTAAGTTATGACCTAATTTAGCATGAAATATGAATCTATTGACTCATAAGAGGCTGTTAGTATGTATCATTCATTGTTATGTCTGTTACCATAATATATCACGTAGAACATGTCCTGTTCGAGAATAGTCACATCTTGTGACTCACTCAGACTTCTACTGAATTATGGAACATTTGATTGAGATGAGGCACTTTTTTACCATCATTAGTGGTTTCATTTTCAAAGCATATTTAGTTAACAGGAGATCTATATCTATATTTTAATGTAAATTCTATGGACTTGAACGAGAACTGGACACTAGAAATTGTGCACAAAACAAAATCCTAACGTGATTAAGTTCTTGTATTTCCCATGTATTTTCATTTAACAAACAACAGTAAGGCCTGATACTCTATCTTACTCTTTCACCAGTGCAGTCTAATTAAGCAATGCTCTTGGCACTTATACATGTTATCGTCATTGTTTCTGTCCTTGAGTGATGCACCACCGCAAGGTAAGAAGGTAATGCAGTTCTACTCGTGGCTGTGAGCTAACCACATGTACTGCCCCTCAGGATCTGATGGGGCAAAGCAGCAGCGCCCCCCTGTGGCAGATGCAGAGGAGAAAAATTCTCAGATCAGTGCCGACAGTGGCCTCAGTGTCACTTCAGGATCTCAGGTATGTTTTTTGATTTTTGTAAAAAAAACAAATTATTATAATATATTTGAAACAATGTATTTCATATCTTTACAGAAGAGTGACACTGAATCTGTAACAAGCTCCGAGCCACCGATTCTGACAAGAACCACGAGCCAGGACTCAGAGGCCAGCACAGTGGTAGGGCACAGCCAACTTAGATGATGATGGCAATATTTTCTTTATTGGAGGAACTCGTATGTAAAGCAGCAATAATTTGAAATTATTTGTCCTTTTCTTGGAAATACATGATTAAATCCATCTATACAAACCACTTCCCTCTTTAGATCATAATATTTATCGGTTGATTTCCTTATAGAATTAAATTGCAAGTTCTATTGGTATTGATGTGTGAAGTTGGAGGTTTATGCTCTAGGTACATTAGATGATTGGTTTACCTGTTTGTACTCAAAGTTTTCATTTTTATTTAAGATATGAGTCCTACAATGATTGTCTTGTCCTTGTTGGGGGTTTTGACTGAACTGGGAAAAATAAAAAGATCATTTGCACATACAGAAAGAAAAGGCAAAGTGCGAGGACGTAGCCGTGTGGAGGAGGAGATGCAATGCAAGTGCTGGGACTGATATCCAGTTTGACTGTGGCTATAGTATAGTACTTGATACTATAGTGTCAAAGGTTGACCTAAAATATAAACACAATACAATAATAATAGGCAAACTGGTATGACTCTTTTAAGTGGTTTGTATTTTTAGGTGATTTAGGAGGATTGTTCAATTGACCTTATGAACACCAAACACAGGCAACAAATCTAATGCTTTCAAACTATTAATCATTATAAATCCAAAAGCTCTCTCTGTCTTGTATTCTTCTGAGACCTGGTTCACGTCTTTCAGATAAGCAACAGCTCTGGGGAGACTCTGGGAGCCGACAGTGACCTAAGCAGCACAGCAGGAGACGGCCTTGGTGGGAGGACTGCGGCTCATCTGATGCAGTCTAGAGGGACTCTGTCTGACAGCGAGATTGAAACCAACCCAGCCACCAGCGCAGTGTTTGTGAGTAGAAGATAAGTAAAACATTTAGTCATTAGATAACAACTAACACTTTTAGACACAGTTGTACACTGAAGACAATATTGACCCTCAAAACACTGTGGTGATGGACAGCTGTGTCTCTTGAATCTCAGGTCATCTGAGGAGGTGTTTTTATTTAACCAACGTGACTGTGTCTGTTCTTTTATTTATTTATTTTTTTTTCAGGGAAAAACCCACACACTGAAACCTGGTGTTAAAGAACATGTGGCTGCTCCATTAAAGGCACAGCCTGTGCAGCTGATGGAGGACTACAGTATGAGGATTTATCTCTGTGAGGGCCTGCTAGGTGTGTGTGTAATGTCATGACACAAACAGTTCATAATCTTGTTTTGAGTTTTCTACATCTTGAGGATGGAATCTTGATATCTTCTTCACACTATAACTTTAACTGGCTTTACTAACATTAACTTTGTCTTTATTTGTCCTTTTTTAAAAAAACTTTTGCATCATTTAAACTAATTTTGTCTTTTCAGTCATAGGTCATTAATGATTAAATGACTATATCTCATGGAAATAAAGCTGCTTTTCAAATTTAGATTTAGAGCACTGTAAGTGCTAAAACATCCAAATGCTGCCAGATGCAACAATAACAGCAGTATGATCCTGCCACCGTTTAAGGAAATATTATTCGGAATGAGCTTTTGCTTTTTGAAAGTGAGCAATTTTTTTTCTTACTTACAAATAATCGTGATTAATCAAAGTAATTTGTCATTCCTAATTATGATAAAACTGTTTTGGCTGTATAATGCTGGAACAGAAAGACAATATATACAAATTCATATATTGTTTAAGAATTAGACATTGATTGCATATATGTGTATGTACTGTATGTATGTATATATTTTACTGCATGAAAAACAGCACTGGAGCTTATACCTGGTGTGGCTTATATAGGCATTTTAAAACATATTGGATGTAACAATGGAGTGCAGCTTTATTTCTGTAAAAGTTTTGCTGCTTGGTGCTGACTCTCCTCCCTCTGGTGTGGTTGTTAACTAGCTATGCTCTTTTTTTGTGATTAACCGTACTCACCTTCTCCTTATTCCCTCACTGCTCTCACTGCTTCTTTTCCCTCCTGCTGCTACTCCTGGGAAACTTTTCCAGGCCGTGATAAGAGCTCCGTATGGGATCAACTAGAAGATGCTGCCATGGAAACCTTCTCTCTGAGTAGGGCTTACCCTTTGCCCCTATTGTCCTTGTGTGTTTGTGTGAATTATATATATTTTCTACCTGGTCTGGCTCTGTGTTTAGCATAGAATTTTATACGTTCTTTTCCTGTCTGTCAAGTTCAGCTAGACTTCAGCTGTACTGCTTGTCTCGGTGTTTCTTGTTTCTTTAGTTACAGGTGGAAACGTGCACTTATATTAATTTTAGCCTATGACATTTTCACATCTAAAAACTAAAACTTGATTTGCCCAGTTTGACTTTTTAATGAAACTAATTGTTTAGCTGTTAATAATATCTATTATTATTATTATTTAAGTTGAGGAAACTGAGATCTCCTGTTATCAGTAACGGTAATGTAATTCAATTAAATCCTGGTTCACAGTGTGATCAACATACTGCCTCTTAATTTCTTAAATCACCTGTTCGTCAAAGTTATAAAAGAAAATCATCACAGAAGTCAACATTACAGAAGCGCCCAAACAACCAATGTTAGGTATAAGATACAAAAGGTTTGACTGTCAGATACACTATTAATTTTTTATTATGTTCATTTTTTCCCAGAATAGAATTTTTGCAAACATATGTTGACATGTAATATATGGTTTGAAGTTCTAACACCCTTACTCATGTCCAGGTAAGGAGCGCTCCACGTTGTGGGACCAGCTGCAATTCTGGGAGGATGCTTTCTTAGATGCTGTGATGCTGGAACGTGAGGGCATGGGGATGGACCAGGGACCGCACGAGATGATTGAAAGGTCCAATCAGTTTTGGTTTTTGATGCTATCAGATTTAGGACACCTTAGTTCAAACTACATTTACAGTAACGTAGCTACACTTCCTAATTGTGCATTGAAAACTACAATTGTTGGTTGAGTAAACAGACTTTCAATGTGTTTCAATGAGGTGTATGTTTGAGAAAACACATAATATGCATTCTAACAGTAACAGTTGGAGTTGAATTCATCAGATCAACTAGTAAACGATTTAAGTATCAATGATAGTTAAAAGAGGAGCATCCATCATCCTTCTGTTGCTGCCTCATTTTTATCAGTTCAAGTGTTTCTCATTAGGAATCTCAGGAAAGAGAAATCTTAAAGTGCAGATATTGAGTCTTAAACAATGACAACTTACTGTTTGTCTTACTGTTTGTCTCATGTGGGTCGACACAGGTACCTGTCACTGGGGGAACATGACCGCAAACGCCTGGAGGATGATGAAGACAGACTTCTGGCCACTCTGCTGCACAACATGATAGCTTACATGCTAATGATCAAAGTAGGCAGCCCTGTTTATCCCTTCATGCCTTAATGTTATATACCTCCTGCTTTATCTTCAATTTCTACTTATAAATGTTACCTCAATTTAATTTTAGTTGAACAAAAATGACATCAGGAAGAAAGTGAGGCGTTTGATGGGAAAGTCTCACATTGGCCTCACATACAGCCAAGAGATCAATGAGATACTGGACAAACTGGCTAATATGGTAAATATATGTCCTCGCTAATGAATTTTCACACAATAGTAATCTTTATTATTTTCTTCCATTAGGTTTTGGGTGTAGTTTGATCACGTTGAGGTGGTCTGATTTTATGAAGGACTTTTTGATACTTGGTACATTAAATATATATGAATCAAAGGACTTAAATTGGTCCATAGATTATTCCAACTTAAAATCTAAGCAACTTTGTCATCTAAATATAAACATTAACATTCTTTTTTCTTTCATTCTCCAACTCTCAACCCAAACACTTGCTTCTTGTCTTTTAACGCTGTTATGAATCCATCTCTGTCTCTCCCTTAATACGGTATGTCAGTTTTGCAGTTGCTAACGGTCTGTATATCGCTGCAGAACGGTCGTGAGCTGTCCATCAGGCCCAGTGGGAGCCGCCATATCAAAAAGCAAACGTTTGTTGTTCATGCTGGCACTGACACCACAGGAGACATATTTTTCATGGAGGTAGGCGGATTTCTGACAACAACACTGTGAGAGGAACTATAATATTCTGCTTTTAGGAATTGAACAAAAGTTGAGTGTTTGCTAAAGTTAAATATTACCACTGAACATTTGTCAAAATACAGCCACCCATGTGAAAAGTTGATCGCTGCTGGCTGTGTAGTTGAGTCTGTATTTGTTCATCGATTTTTTTTTTTCTCAAACTTGAAATCAGTGGTTCTACACCTTGAATTAAGTCCTTGAATGAACTGAACTTTTAGGTGTGCGACGACTGCATCGTCTTACGCAGCAACATCGGCACAGTGTATGAACGTTGGTGGTACGAGAAGCTCATCAACATGACCTACTGCCCCAAAACCAAGGTCCTGTGTCTCTGGAGGCGCAACGGCCAAGAGACACAGCTCAACAAGTTCTACACAAAAAAGGTCAGAATATGTGCCCTTGAATATCTTTAACTGCAGAATAAAACAGTTGCAGTCCCTGATAACTTTCATGTTTGATTCACAGTGTCGTGAGCTGTACTACTGTGTGAAAGACAGTATGGAAAAAGCTGCAGCGAGACAGCAAAGCATCAAACCAGGTATGAAGAGAAAAATCTGAGGCTTCATTTCTTTTTGTCTTTTGGTGCTTCACTGTCATTTCATTTTACTGTAATCATTTTCGACATTTATAAACACTTTCTGTTGGTTTTTATTTCCTGCAGGTCCAGAGCTGGGTGGGGAGTTTCCCGTCCAGGACATGAAAACAGGAGAAGGTGGACTCCTGCAGGTCACACTGGAAGGAATTAACCTTAAATTCATGCACAGCCAGGTAAGAAGGTGACACCAGGGCAGGGTCACTGCTTCTCATCTCCCACAACGGCATTGACAAAAGTCACTCATGTTGGATGAGAGTTCATCTTTGGTTCTCTGTCCACCTTCCTGCTCCTCTCTCCTTCTTTGAATTCATGTCTTTTCTTCCTCTATTGTCTTCAAAAATGTATTAAGCTCAAACATATTGCAGTGACCATTTTTTTTAAATAATTAAATTGACATTTTATAATATCCAATGTGCTCCTATAGAGGAAGAGAATTTCTGTTTTTGTGCATTTGCTGTTTTTCTTTTTGATTTGCTTCCTTCAGTTTGAGACTGTGTGTATCTGTGTCTGTGTCAGTGTGTGTGTGTGTCCCTGTGTGCCCCTGTGTGCATGTGTTTCCCTGGACAATATTAACACATCTCTCTCTCTGCACAAGTTTTTCTTTCCCTGTGACATGTGTTACTCATATTCATCACTGTGGGAGGAGATAATGTGTTAATGTGTGTGTTGTGCATCAGTGCTGAGATGGATTTGAAACAAAGACTTTTCATTAATAATTGGCTGTTTAATGGCAACTGTCCACATTTAAGTTTGAACCTTTGGACATCACTGTGTGTTTTCTTCACCTGTCTGTCGGTAGAGTAAGTTTCAGGTCCTTTCTTTATTTCTGGTTAATCTTCTGTTGGATTGTGAGCTCTAGTTAAACCTTCTAAAAATAGTGCCTGAACTTTTATGTAGGTGAAGGAACTCTTAACAGAAGACTCCAGAAGGAAAGGGAGAGTGTGATAGTTTACAGTATGATTTCACTCTTATTACTCAGACTCAAATAGTGATGGAAAACCTTGCAGGTTTTCATTCTTAAATTTTACAATAATTCAAGGTCTATTAAAGAATATTTAATAAAAAGCTTGGAAACATTCATGCAGACACCATGACACACACAAGATTCTTGGTGTTATGCATCTGTTATTTTAGGGTTGGTTTATTATTTAAAACAGATGTAAAACCAGTAGGTTTGTTCATATTTTTAGTTTTATATTTTATCCATGTAGCAAATGTAAACTAGTATAGAGATTTTATTTTGTATAGCTGGAATTTTTTTTGTGTGTGTTTGAGCATTCAATGCAGTTTAATTCAATAAGGTGAGTCAGCAGACATTTCTTTTCCCTGTAAATAAAAGACACCGTTGTTCTTAAAAAGCTGCAAATGAAAAAAATATTGACATCGACATTGACAGTGTGATCCAGTTTAGTGGATGTGGAACTGGAGACATGCTTAGATTTCTAGGCTGTTTTTGGTTGGTCTTTTGTAGTTATACTAGATACTACTATGTGTATTTAGTAATTTAGTAATATGTGTAATAAAATAAGCCACATTTCTGACAAATTCCTTAAATTCTAATTTCTCCCTCCCTTCCTCAGCAGACAATTAAACCATTTTCATAGACATGGGCAGAAAGTTTTTAATTTCTCTTCTCAAGTTCTTGAGGAAGACAGAATGAGAGCAAGATACAGAGGTCTAATTTGATAATGAGGTTTAATGAGGTTGTGTGAGCATTAGTTCTAGGTAGATCCTTACTGTGTTGATGTCAGGGGTAACATTACACACGTGGCAGGTCGAACTTTTCCATCATCGACTTCCCTTAACCATATCTGTTCTGCTGTATGAGCAAGTGGTGTTGGTGCCAGCCCTTGTTGCTGGAGGAGGAGGCATGGAGGGCTCTGGGGGACTGAGCTGTTTAAAGTCCAGGAACACAAAGGTGAATCCAGCTCTCAATGCTTTAGTCAAAGCCCTCGGGGCTCCCTTTTTTACCCCACTTTTTATTTCTTAGTGTATTTCTTTTTATTTTGTAGTGTATCTTAGAGTGGGGAGGCGGATTGGTCCTGCCACAGGATTTTTGTTTTGTTTTTTTTCCCTACTTTGGCTTTGGCAACCTCACAGTGAGAAAGTTGATCTGAATCAACACGAGGCTCCCTCGTCTCTCGGAGTGTCGTTGAGTGTTTGTGCTCTTGTTTCCAATAATAATCCAAACCATTTCTCTCCCATGCTCTCTCCCCCTGCAAGGAGCGGAAGGTACACACCTCTGCTGTGTTCGCTTTTTAGCAGTAATCATTTTTTTCGGTTCCTTTTCTTTTCCTCTCTCTTGTTCTGTTTGTTCCTTTACTGTCGTAGCTGTTTGGCCAGCCTCAGTTTGTGTCTTTGTCAGCATTTTTATATGGAAATTCCATGTTTGCATCATATGGGCCATATTGCATCTTTTGAGAGTAAAAAAAAAACTTTCGAATCTAACGAAGATGCAGGGTAAAAATGAATGTAACTGTAAATTTCAGTGGAAGAAAGGAGTAACCAAAAAAAAATCTTGTCATTGAACCGTCGCCCATGTATGCGTTTGGCCATGGAAACTTCTCACCTTGTGCTTTTCTTTCCTGTCATTAGCTGTTTGAAGCTTGCATTCATGTGTACTTCTGTTCTTTTGTTTACATTCATTTTTAAAAAAGTCAAACATGGTTATTCTTTGTTTTCCTTTTTTTCAATCTAAAGTATTTAATTTCCATCCAGTGTGGTTGAGTTAATAATGTTATGTCTTTTTTTTTGTTCTGTTTTTTGTTTGTTTTTAGGTTTTCATAGAGCTGAGTCACATTAAAAAGTGCAATACAGTGAAGGGAGTCTTTGTCCTGGAGGAATTTGGTAATTACACCATCTATTGATTCTAGGCCTGTACTTGGCACGACAGTAACTCAGTTTTAGGGCTGATCTAGTCGCTCGTGAGAGAGAGTTGATTTGATACGTGTAACAAAGACAGCGGCTGACGTCTGTAGAAGCCCGTGATGGACGGAGCTTCTCTAAGGATGGAGGAGGATTTCGTTTAGTCACACGATACAGTGGCGTGTAAGAGGCAGGGAGAGAACAGGGGGGGGGAGGGAAAAAACAAGTCTTTGTCTGTCAATGAATCAAGAGTCAGAAATATGCCAATAGCACAATTATAATCAGCAGAGTTATTAGACTGGATCTCTTCCTGATGTAGAGAATTCAGCTTTAACACACGCAAGTTGTGTTAAAGTTCTGTGAGCACTTTACTGAGACATAATGCTTTAGCTTAACCTTACCTATTACAGTTATATGCCTAATACTTCTTCTTTTTCTAGCTCAAATCCCTAAAACTGTAAATCCTCAACCTCAAAATACTCCCCACAAGTACAGATGTACCAGAATGAAAGGTTACAGCAGACTCTGATGACTTCACTGGATGATAGATCCATATTTTAACAATAAAACTATACAACATACATACTGATTAAAATAATAATAATAATAATAAATAAATAAAAGTAAACAGAACCTGAAAGAACCAACTCTGCATTTACCAAAGTCATCCCAAGGATCTTGACCCTTTGGGTCAAACCAATTATTTCACCTGTGTTACCCAATCCCTTATTTCTTTAATCATGGAAATCATATTAAAGGCATAGAATGAAAGTAAAACAAATCACATTTAATTAATAGTGCTTTTAACATGTAAATAATCATTTTAAGACATTCATCTAAACTAAAGAAAAACCTCTGCGATAGTAAAAATGAAAGTAATCATTTGAATAAGGAGTCTTTTATCTGTGAACTGGACATTTGAATTGTAGCCAGTTTGTCCCACAGTGTCAGAACAGATGAGATTAATTCTGAAGACGTTGACATGAGTAAGTTCTGATCCGAGGCTGATGTTGGGCCAGGCTGGGTTACTGTCGTGTCTCTGTGCTGCTTTTGTAATGTTGCCCTCATCTTTGCCACTATGAAAACCTTCATTCTCCGGCAGGTAAAGTGTCCTCACCTTTCTCCTTTCTTACTGACATTGTTAAAAAGTGTAGGAAGAACAGTTTCTTCACTCCCATCCTTCCACTGATGATGCCTCCCCTCCCCTCCTGAGTTCCCTCCCCCCCACCTTCCTCGTCACTTCACTGTCCCATTTTCCTGACACCACCCTCCAGCCTCCACCTCCTCTCCTGTGGTCATCATCCTGACCTCTGTATCTCAGCACACAGAGATCTGTGGTGTGACTGTGGTGTGGCTGTTTTTTGAGCAGAGGGATGGAACATTGTCCTCACCCTTCATCTTTTCAGACGTCACCTCCTCATCTCTGCTATGGATCCACAGTTACTAATGAAAAGTCAGCCTTGTCCCATGGACAGAGACACAGCCCATGGGGTTTTTTAGTGTCCTGTTGCTGTTGTATTTCTGTGACGTCTTCTGGGTTTTTACTTCTCTGGGAGGGACAGGGCCGATTGTCACCTTAATTATCATCATTACGTACAGGTTCTAGAGCCCAACTGACGGTGAGACACATTTGTCAATTTTAAACACATCCACTAAAGGCCTCTAAGTGGACATTAAATATGTGCATCCTATTGTCTAACATATTTATTATGACATATTTATATTAGTTCTACTACAGTTTACAGAACACTGAGTTTACTACATCTGTGTTAGATCAGTTCATCAGTTGGGCTCTACTTTTATTATTGATCTTAAACTCTTACTCCACATCCATCATTATCTCCATCTAATGAGACAGACTTTTTCCGTTTGTGAGCTTTGAACAATTCACCAACATTTTTTTTATCTGAGGTTGATTTACACCAATCAAGAAATGCAATTGGAATTAAACCACAATTTAATCTCTAAACTAAAAAACTCAGATGGAAGTCAGGAGACATGTTTTCTGCAAACGCCATCGCCTCTTCCAAGATAAATGTACATCACTCTACGTTGGTGAGCTCTTCATGGCCCACACAGCATTTACACCATGTTTATATTGTTGACCCCTGTGACCCTCAAAGCTCTCAAACCTGAACTGACTCGATTTCTGCTGCCTTTGAACTCTCTGTTTTGTCTCTCGCACCGTGATAGTTCCTGAAACTAAAGAAGTGGTGATCCACAAGTACAAGACCCCTATGGTGAGTCCTCACTGTCGTTGTTGCTGCTGCTGCTTCCTTAATTTTAGCAACTGCATGTGGGAAAAAGCTCTGCACAAAGGAATGAAATAACATCTGATACAAAGAAAAGAGTCTAATACTGCATACTAACAGTATGAGTCTGTGCTGGTCGTGACAGGGAGAACTGGTTGAAACAATTGAAATGAATTGGCCCTGTTTGCACCACCCCTATACCACCCCTATAATAGCCCCACCCCTTTGTTTGTCAGTGGAAAAGCTCATTGTACAGGAAACACATTTGAAGGTAGTCTGCAGGAGCATTGGAGCATGATTGGTCGAACTGATCACCTGCTGATTCTCCTATCATTAAAAAAAAACACAAATAAGATTTGTGAGATTTGTAAAACAAGCTTTCCAGGAGATTAAATTAAATTAATTGGGCTGTTGTTGATGTTCAGAGCAGGGACACTTCCTGTTCTGAACTGATTGATGAGAGGATTTTCAATGATGCATCAGGAAGAGACTGTAAACCAGACAGGAGTGGGTCAAGGCAGGGATTAGTTCTTCCTAATGACATTTGTCCACATTTATACAGCGGCCAGTTGTCCCACTAGATTCCGTCTTTATCCGCATGTCTGATCACACTCCTTTTTCTCTCCTGTTTCCTCCTTAGGCACATCAGATCTGTTATTCCGTCCTCTGCCTTTTCTCCTACGTGGCGGCAGTGAAGGGGAAGGATGCAGAAGGAAAACCCAAGTTGCTGTCTCCTCGACCTCTGCCTAGCTAGTCTACATTCCTATAGTTCCCCACCTCCTCCTTGTCCCTCCCCCCACCCCCCACCCTCCCAGTGATCTCTGGAGTGCCTCTTCTGACAATCCATAACTTTATTCTAAGCACACAACTCCTGCTCCCCGCTCCTGTACATACCAGCCCTGTTTAGAGCGTGTTGTGTAGACGTGTTTGCTCTGTGATGTCATGTAAATACTCCCTCGCTGCTCCTCTTGTGTGACAGACTGATGATGTAAAGACTCAGCAGTTTGGTGAGGACATAGCTCATCGAGGCCCAGAGTGCATGCAGGTCCCGTGCACAGCCTCTACACTCACGCCTCCAACTTTTGACCTCCATCTCCTCGTCTCGTCTTCATGGTAATTCTGTAATGATGTGGTTGTTGTAAAGTTCCGGTCTGTCCAGGTTTGTAGTCGTGTTTAGGAAAAAAAAAAAGCGTCGGCCAGACGTCCTGCTCAGAAAGTGCTCTTGTAAACTGCAGCAGAGAACCGCATGTTCACGCTTCTACAACGGTGTTGGAACCCTAAAGTAACGTCAGTGTTCTCCAGACCCAGCCTCTCACAGGTTGCAGTACTGTTCTAGTTCTACTGTAAGCTCCCCCATCTGTGGTCCGCTGTTATCAACTGCATGTTAGACAAAAAATAAATATTATATATATATAATTCTATATATAGTATTTATTTAATATATATTCACTGTAAAAAGAAAATAAATGTTTATTTGCTAGATGTGCAATACGTACTGAGTACCTAAGGATGGCCAGTTGTTTGTTTTTGTTTTTGTTTACTGGCTTTCACAGAGTGGAGAATGTAAGAGGTTTTTGTTTTTTGTTTGTTTTACAGAAAGTCCGTATTGAGTGGTGAAGGTGACGATGTGTTTTAAAGCTGACTGTTAAAAAGTGGCTGTTTTCAAAGGTAAAACAACTTGCACTCTGGTTGACAACTAGGACCGTGCCCACAGTTTGGTGATGTCACACATGAGTGTTTGAGCTGCCTGTTGCTTTTTGTCACAACTAAGAATTTGCATATGTGATGAGTAAGGTCGCTTGAACACTTGAAAGATGTTGGACAAATACCACAGTTACATGTTACAGATGGATTTCCTGAGTCCAAGTAAAAAGTACAGTGTATAGTACAGTACAGTGAGATCATGCTCAGTACAGGCTGTCCACAACACAAACCACGATTGAAAATGTAAAAAACTTAAACCTAACACCTACGTTCTAGCTGAAAAGAAAGTTAAAACGTGTTCCAAAAAAGAACAATACTTAATCCCAAATTATTGCTCACCCAAGAACTGCAAAATCCCTCACTGCTTCCACTGGGTGTTAAACAACAGACACGTTTCCATTTAGCGTTATTACTGCCCCTAATTGGCTACTTTTTCCCACTCTTTATATTTTAACTCTGGATATGCACTGCAAAGACAAACCAGAAAACAAGGTAATCGTGTAATGAGTATTTTTAATATTGAAACAGGATTTGGAAATGCGCAGTGAGGGAAGACAAAAAAAATCATGTTAGTACATCATTTAACAGCAGCAGTTTTTTGTGCCGATTTTCCCTCAGTTCCCAGAAACAACAGTCTCCTGATGTGTTGTTGTTAGTCAGTCCCATCACTGTATTTGTGTGTGTGTGAACCATTTATTCCAGAACAGCAATATTGGTACAGTTCAGTCGCTGGAAGATCTTTTATTTTCACCTTGCTTGTATTTTAGTAACTTAACAGATAAAACGTAGGAGTGAAAAAATATACCGTAAAGCTGTTTCCTTAAGGAATGTCGACACCTGTCTACCAAAATGGATCAGAACAGTTATGTGATGTTTTTTTTCTATTTTGTTTTGATTTGTATTATACTGGAATCGTACAGTTTATCTGCTGTCATGATACGAGCCATCTGCTGTAATTACAAGACAAAAAGTTAATAAAATGCAAGGTGTAAGTATTGCAGTATTTGAGTTATTTATAGAAGACATACACGTTTGGGCAATATAAAACAAGTTATAAAAATGTAAAATGAATTAATGTAGTTGGTTGTCCAAGACTGAGGAAAAAACAGGAGATTTTAAATACAATCAGGACTAAAAGATGACAAAGATAATTTACAACAAATATACCCTAAGCATACAACAGTCACTCATTTTACTGGAAACATTAGAAGGCAGAAGAAAATCCTAATTTTCCCTCACAGTCACACAAATTAAACATAATTAACACTAATAAAATTAAGCTTTTTTTTAAATGCAGGCCCCAATGTTTTGTCTAAAACTTTAATGTGTTTTAATTGATAGTAGCTCCAGTTTATTATGTTAGATGTCAGAAGATTTTGCCCTAACTAAATACTTAATCACATTAAGGCCCTCCTCTGGGAGGGAAACAGTCACTTGTGTAATGACTGTTTCGTTTGCCCTTGGATGAGAGGTGAAACGTCTTCAATTTAATTGAGGCGAGTCTAGTTGCCTATTCTGTTTTTTTTTAACTGCTTTTGAGATTATTATGATGACCTGGATGACTGAGAATATCCACAAGAATTCTATAATATAGTTATTTTCACTGAACAAAAATCAGTTATTATTATGGGATATAAGGAAAATCTGTGATTTTGTCTGACAATCATACATTTTGATGTAGAAAAGTGGTTCTCAAACTGTGGTACACCAACCAGCGCTCTAGTGGTATGCAGAGGAAATATTTTCACATTTACATTTTCAATTGAATAAATCTGAAACATACCATGCACAATTAATACAACATTTAAACATAAACATCTCTCCTGTGTGGTGGAAGCTTATAGGGAAGGTCTTTGCTGCTATATTCTAATGTTGGTCATCATGGTGGTATTCAGATAGCTCAATGTATTCTCAGGTGGTACAGAGCATAAAAAGTTTGAGATTCTACAGAAAAATTGTCCTCCCAGTAACAAAGTTATAGACTAAAAACATTTACCACTCACGCACTATTTCCATTACACTGTTTTACTGTCATAACAGTTTGATTCAAACCAACAAACGTATGCAGCATGTCAGATTTTCTATACCCCAATTTAGCTTTGAGCAAGGCTACTTTAGTTTAACTACAATGTTCTAACTCAGCTGAAAAAGTTCCTTTAAAATAATACAGTATGTAGAATTCTGGTTCTCAAACCTTTTTTATAACAGAACTGCGCAAAATCTTCAGGCGTGACATCACCTCATCCCAGTCCAGATAAACTCCCTCTAGGTGTCGGGGAAAATGTGGTCTGGAGATGTAGCTTTTTCGTCCATGCAGCGCACGCCAGTTATCAAAGGTCATGACGTCACCTTAAAAACAGAAATCAGGTTAAAGGAAACATTTCAATAGAGCTATATATATACTATATATATACTAATAGCATTGAAAACTATATTGTTTGTATTGTATAACTCTAAAAATATTTTATATCAATATTTCAAAAATCACCAGAAACATGCCTTACTATAGCCTTACTACCTTACCAATAAGGCATGTTTTGGGTGATTTTT
>NW_007585117.1:368196-371265 GCF_000523025.1 Cynoglossus semilaevis | reverse complement strand
ACCCAGAATCTCCCGTACCTGTAGAGAGCACGATACAATATTTTATCAAAGTACAAAACACCACATATTTACATGTTTAAACAATGTTAAGGCTTTGAACTGACCCGAAATCCAACCTTTAACGTTTTCTCATTATAACTCTGACATTAATCTTTATTCATAACTTTAAGAACAGTGCGCACACACAATAAATGTACCAGCTGCCATGTCATTGGTCTTCATGACTTAATTAACTTTTATATCCTACGACACCCCCTGTATTTAGGAAGGTTGTCATTCACAGATATTGTCACTGAACTTCCATGTTCATTGAATTAAAGCGAGATTTTCTTTCTGTTCCCATTAAGGGAACTAAAACCACAAATCAATGCAATGTGACCACCTTAGCAAAAATAAAGAAAATATTTTAATTAAAATTCATTTGTCTTGCTGGGTCCCCAAATGTAACAGCTCTGAGCTCCCCCAACAGTACCCTGCCCCACACCTAGGAAACCACTGTGTTGATCTAATTTTATTATCATCAAACATAAAACTTAGTTTATCATCATTGTTTTGAATTACTGAACACACTTGTACACAACAGGCAAAAATGTGTCTAAACTACTTATATATTTACAATTAAAATGAACTAATATACTCTTGTGTGTCAGACACATCAAAACAAAGACTTTTTATGGTGGGAGAAACGAAGCATCATGGCTGTCTGGAATTATGAGGGTGTTTTAGTGTACGTGTGCGTCATCTTCCTGTCAAATGCTCCCACTCCCTCTCCCTCTCTCTCTCTCTCTCTTTCTAAGCACCTAAATGCCCCAACCTTTCTCTCCCCCCCACCACATTAAAAGCACTTCCTCAGCCTGTATCTCCCAAACAGTTCTGTAATTTTAGGTCACCACTAAGTGTCACAAAAGGACAAAAATACATGTGAACATACTAATGAACACCATTGCATGCAGCAGTGTTTCTGCCTGTGACATCCCAAAGTAATACAGAGAGAGAGAGAGAGAGAGAGTGTGTGTGTGTGTGAGAGAGAGAGAGAGAGAAAGAGAGAGAGAGAGGTGTTTTTTGGTGGTGAGAATGTCAACATGCCAGTCCTGGCATCTGTGTTTCAAATTGTGAGCCTGTGCCCTCGCTGTGGTCTGAGGTGCTTATTAACCAAGTGGATTTTGACTATAACAGTAGGGTGGAGTGAGACCCGCCTGTGTTGTGCAGGACTTAGGGGACTGGCCCACTTTGATGTTGTTACTCTGCCTCTCTGAGGTAAAACATGCACTCACTTGTCCAGCAACAACAGAGGAAAAAGTCAGGCAGAGAAGTGAGAAGAGAACACACAGGAGAAGAGAAAGAACAACAGCTCTGTAATTGTGTGTTGTAGATGGTAGGAGTGTATATTACGTGTGCTACTCTTACATAATGACATGTTGGAGGAGTATGTGGGGTTCTGAGCTCTCTTTTAGTTGTTGTTAAAGAAGAGGTTCACAACTTTTCTGAAGCAAAGCTGGAACAAGGTGAACAGACAATAGTACAATATAGTACAGTACTAATCATGAAATCAAACCCACAACCCTTGAGAAACAGTAAAACAGCTGCACTAATTAAGGGTGAGAGAGTAGACAGATGAATGGATGGATGGGTGGACAATGAATAAACACCACTGTGGTGGTCCTAGTCACTGCAAGCACCTCTGCCAACAGAACAATAATCTTCCTTACATTGAAGACAACATTATCTGTCAAGACCCCCTCTACTGTCACAACCAACAATCAACAACACAGAAGTGGAAGCTAAAATTTAACTTAGATCCAAACACATATCACCTGAGACTACAATGCCACCAAGCAGGTCATCATATGCAACTGGCTAAACATAAGGTAAAGGTAAGTAAAGGGTTAAGAAACAGCCTGGTATGAATTAAATGAATGAAGGTCAATGTTTAAAATGCTTCACTCAATTACTTCAATCAAATGTCAATCTTTCACAAACTGTAATTCAGACTTCCTAATGTAGTGGAGCATTTCTTATCTGTTTGCTAATGGACTGCTACATCCATTCTTATTTAGAGTCTATGAATTCAAAAATGAATAGGATAACTAGTAGAATACCAGTGGTTTTGTTTGGTAAAAACAAAAGATAATAAGGCTCCAAAAGGGTAATACATGTAATCATGAGAATTTTAAGGGATGAATCTCTCATGGACTTCCTCCTGGTTTAAAGCACCTTTCAAGCTGCACACAGCTATGCATGTGTGTGTGTGTTTGGCCCTCAACACCTACATTAAGGTGGACTCAGAAGAGTATTTAGGCACCGTGTCATTTTCTTGAAATAGCACCTGTCTTGTTCTTTTCAATGCAAATCACTTGCAGCTCTCCTCACCCTCTCACCTGCCTCTGCTGAGCTTCCTACTCTCCTCTTTCTTTCCTCTCTCACATATGCTTTTCTTAAACTTCAGCTTTTACTGTATTTCCAGCCCCTGTCTATTCTGGGGGACTGGTCTTTGTTTGCCTTCATGTAAACATCTGTCTGCTCATATTCTTTCTCTCACTGCTCCGTCACTCTGTCTGTGGTCCTGTCTGTCAGTAGGTGGACAAGGCCTGTTTGGGAAAAACCCCAGTCAGTGAGTTAATGGAAATGTTGCCATGGAAACAGACACACATACTGTACACACACATAGCCTTCCCTTTTTAACGGTGCAGTTTCTGCCTTTCTGTATTCTGGACTTCGTTTAGCTAAGGTCACTGGTTTCCTTCAGGGAGAAGGTGCAGCAATAACTCTGGGTCTCATACGAAGCACATTGTCAAACTGTGACACTTTTTAATAACAATCTAATCAAGTGCAGCCCTGACATTTGACATATTTGCTACGCATAACCTTGCTCATGAAATGTGTCTGCTTCCTATGTCTTCATTGCATCAACAATGGACTACACACACACACACAAACACACACGCGCACACCCCCGCCTCCACACACACACACACACACACACACTAGTGGACTAGCATGACTAAGACAAGGACACACAGGAAAATTGCAGAAGTGAAGCTGGAACACTGAGGGGAAAAAAACTCAAAG
>NW_007585117.1:363114-368142 GCF_000523025.1 Cynoglossus semilaevis | reverse complement strand
ATGTGTGAGAAGGAAAAGAGAGAAAAAGACACATAACTAGCGAGAGCCTGCCTCCATGCTGGTAATCTGCTGCTGCTATCTCCAGATAGGAATGTAGGAATGTTTGTGTAAGAAAAACATTTTGGAAGTAGACCCAGTTGATACTGTAAGTAGCTTAAGGTGAACATCTCTATAATGAACTGAGAATGAGGTTAAATGCAAAATGAAATGAAATTAATACATTTTAAAAAATCATAAACAGGGTGTATGCCTTTAAACTCCCCCGTCATGTGCTCAGTATGAGTCGACAATCTCTTCATTCTTTTCCTTCCTGACCTACAAAACATCTTAAAGGACATTTTTGTAGGAGACTGAGAGCAAACTTAACCCCAGGGGAGGAAGAGAGGAAATGGGAGGGGCAGAGATAAATATTGTTTAGGTTTTATTCCCAACTGATATTTTATGTAGGATTACAATGATTTTACAGTTTTACTGTAAAAAAAAGAGTTGCATAATAGCATGATAATATGCTAAATGCTTAAATCAATGTTGCCAATACTACTGTGTAACTACTGAGTGTTGACACCTGTACATAGTATCAAATATAACTTGTATGTTGTTGTTATATAGTAGTGTTTCCTACAAAACCTTGTTTCCCGTGTACAGTAAATATCGCTCTGTTCTACTTGAAGCTCAACTACTCCCTCCTATGTTTACTCTAAAGCTGTCATCAAACATGGGTGTGCTGGCCTGCACAGCTTCTTTGCCTCTTTTATGACTCTAGTGTGAAGGATTACTGTTGCAAAAAGTCAACAATAAAACCCGACCATTAGTACTACAACAAGTCACCACACAGGAATTCAAATGAGGGTGTTTCCAACACTCCAAGAATACGAAATATTTATACATACGGAACTTAAAAACTGAAGTGCTGGTTACATGAGAAAGGATCTTCAGTTGTGCTTGGCAGCACCCATGAGATAAAGAAAGAGGGAAATGAAAAGTAGGCCTCTGGGGGCACATGTTTGGCAGGATGGAGGTGTTACAGCTCCAACCACCCACAAGGGAGCATTCCTATTCTAGTCGCTGAACTCACAGTGAAAACCATGTTTTCTTCTCTCCTCCAACAACCTGAGGGGTGAAAACTTATCACATATGACTGTTTTATTATTTTATATATATATATATATAAATTTTACTTGAATCTATGGCCTGAGGGAAAGAAGTGGATAGAAACACTGAAGACTGTTACCAGCTGGTCCATCAAGCCAGGCAACAGGAAAAACTGTTGGATCAGAGTCATGTTTGTCACTGGCAGTTCTAAACAGAGAAGACATACGGAAATAACAACTACATTTGTGATCACTAGCTTAACACAACAAGCAAGCAGAAGAAACAGTTCCATTTCATTTTAAACCAACCTCCACTGGCTATTTCCCTTGTTTAGAGTCTTCATGCAGAATTAAAATGACCAGATGTTGACAGTAATTCAATACCACTGTCAAATTAAATTATTTCTTTACCAAATATCCCAATAGTACAGGGCCATATTTGCTGTTGAATGATTGATGGGGATTTGGAATGAATGCAGGGCAGATATCATCCAACACTTTAACGGACTAATTCTCAAAAATCAAACAATCAATCAATGCCTGTCTGCTGGCCAGTTGACAGAGAGTACGTCAGGGAGTGCGAGGGTGGACTGGAATCTAAAGTACTGTGTACTTTATATAAAGTATATATAAATATATATAAACAATATATAATATATATATATTATATATGTTATATATATGTTTATGTATATATAATATATATATATATAAGTTTATAAAGTTTATAGAAATATAAAGTACTGTGCTGTGATGTAAACAATTGACACAATTGATGTGAGCAGGAAGCTAAATATCAGGCCGCTGTCTTCCTCATTTGTCCACTCTGCACCCCCTCTGACATACAAGGTTAGGGTGATTTATTCCATGTGGCTCTGAGGACTATCTGTCATCCTGACAGCCTGCAGCAGCCTCACACCACCTATAGGACACTGACAAATCGATGCCAGGGAATAACCAGGCTCCCTCATGCAGGCAGACAGAGGATTAACTGCAGTGACTGACCTTAAGTCAGAGTCAAAATGAAGAAGAAGATTTTTGGAACAAGTGGAAAAGTGAAAAACCTGTATTCAGGTGTGTGTGCCGCACTTCAGAGAGGTCGCTCCTATGTGTAGTGCCACTGGGCAACCAGAAGGTTAAAACCTATGGTCTGCATGGACGACATGGCTCATCAGCAAAGCACGTATACGGTAGCTGTCACCTAATGAAGAGCAACCTGACCTACTTCTCCACTAGTGTAGCTCCACAGCAGCAGCCACTGCAGGCATGATCAGCAGAGTGTACAGTAAAGTCACTCCAGGCACAATCTCTGTCCTTTTCTCCCTTTTCGTCTCTATGAATGCATGAAGTGGACCATAGGGTAAGTCTGAGTACACACACACAATACACACACACGTCTTGTGTCCAGCTCTCTGCTGGCCTGGTGTTTCATCCACCCTCTGATTACTTCCACTCCAACAGTGACAGTATTAATTCCCTGTCTTCTGCTGCAGAAATAAGACATACTGTATTGTTCTGCTCTTTGCTGTTCTCATCCCGGGTGCAGACAGAGATGGGGGATAGGAGAAAAGAGGGACTTGCATATACACAAACAAAACAAGAGCTGAATGTTGAAGCATGGGGTGGAACAATACATGAACCAGTTTATGTATGAGGGTGAGCAGGGTTAAAGATGGCTAATGAAGGAAGACATGCAATAACCTGGTACTAAGACCACTGTGGGTATGTCTTTGGGTAAAGTAAACAATTAGATGTTTGTATTATTAAGGGTCAGTGAGCCCACTGTAGTTTTAATGAATTTATAGCAGGGGTGTCAAACACATGGCGCGCGGGCTGAAACCGGCCCCGTTAGGATGTTCAACTTGATGATTTTAAAAAATAAGAAAAATAAACAAACGCTTCATGTTCAGGATATTTTTTTGTGAATTTATATTTATAAATAACAATAAATATATAATATATGTGTACTTGTTTGACATCTAATTATGTGGTATGCGGCAAGTGAACCAAATTAGTTTGGCACCCCTCATTTGTAAGTTTGTTTCCCAGAAGCCCACAGTTTTCACTATTTACTCTGTTGGACAAAGTCACTGTTATAATCCTTCCCTGCCACCACAATATGCAGAGAAAATCCTGCACAGGATCAACTGTATATTATTGTATATATTATACACACTGATGGAAACCATCTGCCGTCTGTGCCAATCCTGAGAAAACCTGACTCCAGGAAAAGGGAAAAAGGAACTTTCAGACTCACCAGCATCACGGAGTCATAGTCTGACAGAGGAAATGAGACAGCGGTCACTTCCTCAACTTCTGAGGTGGAAATACCTCACACTGTGTAATAATTAACAACGTTGGTGTGAGAAACAATCGAAGCAGTGTTTATCATGGACAACGATCATCCGTATTGCTCTGGGTTGAGACTAAAACCCACAGCAAATAGCAAGAAGTTGACATGACACAACGCAAACTTTATGAGTCACGTTACTATAATGCAATGTAGTCAAGGAATAACAATGGTGTTCACTGTTGTAAAATTCAACTCTCAGCACAGCGGTGCTGGACCACAGTTTAACAGGGAGCTGTGTTGAAACAGCACTTAATGATTGACGTTTGGTGTAATCAGTGTTTGTTTATGTACAAACCACTTTAGAACAGTGATAATCAACCGGCGGCCTGCGGGCCCACCAAACCATCCAATGTTAGACAAAAATGTGTTTTTTTTTAATGTCCTGACCCCACAGTCTCTAAACAGAAAAATTCATTAGACACTAGGACTTTAGGGTTACATTCACCCTGCAGATCACTTTGCTCAATTCCAATTTTGTTGAGATATAATTTTGTAATTACATAAGGATGTGAGACTGCATTACAAATGTCTGGGAAGTTAATGGACTAATTAATGGATGTCAATGAATCGATACCAACATTAGATATAAACGTTCTCACAGACCATGGCAGGTTAATGAATGATTGATGAAGGAGACTTTCAAATAAATCTTTTGCTCGGTCGCTGCACAAGGCTGGAATAAAGGAGTGCCAGAGTTTGTGGATCACGGTGAGGACTGAGGTCTGGTGTCCTGTAACATGATTAGATGGGAAACCCATGTTGATGTAGAGTGATATATGTAGAGTTTTTTTTTTATCTTGTAATCATACAGACTTTAGTGCATGACTTTCTCAGAGCTAGAAAAAAAGTTATTATAACTAAAAGTAGGCTGACTAAAATATCTTTAATAATACTGTACTATTTTAATATGCTGGCTTGTTTTCTTAGTAGCACTGTGGTTTCCTGTGGCTGTTCTGCACATGGAAGCAACTTTCTAACATTTGGAGCTAATGCTGCCTACGACTGTCCAGCACATGACAACAAAGTGTAGCTAATGGTTAAGGGCGGACGTGTTTAAATTCTTTCGCTTCCCCGTGATCTCTGTGAATGAGCAGTTAACTCATATAATCTTGGAGACAAAGCCTCCTGTTAGCACAGAGATGCTATATGGATATAAACATTGATCATCTTCCAAATTATGACTGTCAACGTCACATTAAGCACTATGCTGTGATGCTGCGAATGTCATCCATCTACCCTGTCTGCTTCTCGAGCATCCACAACTACAGAGTCAAAGACCGACTTTGTTGGGCTCAGAAAAGTGAGAATATAAGCCTCATTAGCAATAGCCCAAAGAGTTATTTCCCTTTGTTATGCTCAGGCGAGGCCCTGAAAAAGGTCAACAAGTCAGGCTTATGACAAGACATGGTGGTGTGAATTTACAGGACGGGATGTAAAAGCGTGGATAGAGATGCTGGTGAAGTATCCATGAAGCAAACAGCTGGTTTTTAATAGACCAGATAAAGAGCAGCTAATGTTGGTGATAACAACATGTCACTGCCTGACATGATTGTGTACAAGCAGAGCTGAAAGTTGCACAAAAAT
>NW_007585117.1:358633-363101 GCF_000523025.1 Cynoglossus semilaevis | reverse complement strand
ACTTAGCTCACCTTTGACATTTCACAGCTCAGTGAGAAAACAAGAACTTAAACTTATCTTTATTTGTCATTGTGACACAGCACAGCGAAATTTATCCTCTGCATTTAACCCATCACCAAGAGAACAGTGGGCAGCCGTGGTCAGCGCCCAGGGAGCAGTGCTTGAGGACGATGCCATGCTCAATGCATCTCAGTGGCAACCTGACAGTTGGTGGATTTGAACCTGGGGCCTTCCGGACCGAAGTCCGCTTCCTTTACCACTAGGCCACCAGTGCCTCTAAATGTAGTCATTACAAAAACACTGGTCCTGACAGGAGAGTGGGATCACAGTGAAAACAAAGTTTAGCTAGGTAGGTACAAATACACACCCACATGGCAGAGACGCACCACGGAGCCAGTGATCTTCATCACACCTGCATGGTGATTCCAGAGGGTGGGCTTCATTTGCGACACAACTCCGTGTATTACTGCTGAAGTGGTTTGTTATTTCTTCTGTTTTCAAAGTTATATAAAAACTTAAGTCACAGACTGGGTTGATTTAAGGAGTTAATCTGAGTTAGTGTGTCTTTACTCACCAACTCATCCAAATTCCGCATTTTACATAAAACTCTCTCCTGCTGCCAGACAAAAGGTCCTGGCTCTGGTTCCTCCTCGTCCTCCACGCTCTGACTGCTCTCCTTTCTACCACAACACCTGATGTTGGAACTCTTCTCACTTGGCTCTCCGGCCTGGCTGTGCAGGCTCTCCTGGTCACGGATCTCCTCTTCTATCTCTTCCTCCAGTTGGATCAACATGGGGGCCAACATGCCAAATTTGGACCCACGTCGTGCCACCTCAAGGAGACACAGAACAAAATTCTTCTCGTTGCACTTCTCCACCAGGTCGTTGGTTTCAAACATGAGCACGTCCTTGATCCACAGCTCTTGTCTGCACCAGCTGATGAAATTGGACACATTATCCCGGGCCAGGAAAGATCCCTGTATGACATTGCGCGACTGAAAGACAACATCTTTGGACGGAACCTTCATGGAGAGCGCAGCCCCCGGGTGTTCCAACTGGAAGTCGTAAGCGGCGCGGTTGACGTTGTTGGCGTGCCGACAGAGGGCACAGCCCGTCTCCAGCGCGTCCATGAATGTGTCCGCAGTGATATCTAGGTCGTAAAGGGTTTTGAGCCATTCGGCCAGGTCCTCCTTCATGGCATACAGGTATTCCTCGCTGGATTTGAAGGGCCGAATACTCTTGGAGGCGGCGGATTGGATATTGCTCTGATCAGCCATGTTGTCGGGTTTATGTATCAATAACGTCTACTTGCCAAAATCCCGGAGGTCTGATTCATTGCGCAGCGTCGCTCCACAGCCTCGCCTGCAAAATACAATGAAGTAACCGTAATGACGCACCCATGCCGCCCTGTGTGCGTGGTTTCTTATCACAGATCCTGGAAGTCAGGCTTGATGTTATCACAGACATGTCAGGAGACCGGCCCTGGAGCATGGATGCGTGTTCCGGATGTCTTTGCAGAAAAAGCCAGTTCTTTCACAGTGACCATTACCCGATCCAGCAGAGAGAACGAGGTCTGGCCGACAGAGCCCGACTGCGGCACACACACTCACACACAGGCGTCGAAGAGTCTGTTCAGCCGGACACCGGTGGGTCCTCTCACCCACGAAAATCCACGTGTCAGAGGAGGCCGGTCAGAGCTGCTGCTTAGGGATGAATTCAGCAGCGGCGGCAGCAGCTCTGAAGCCGCAGTTCATCTTCCCTGCAAATAGGCTCAGCCCTTGTTGCACCGCCTCTTCCATTGAATCTGATGACCTGCTGCAGCTTAACAGCAGAAGACTCGGTGGCACATCCCATTATCGGGATAAAGCAGAGGGAGAGGAGAAAAAGTTAACCCCATGTACACCAACTATGAGCAAAATGCCTACGATTTGATAAAATCATTTTTTCTTTCTATCTATCTATCTATCTATCTATCTATCTATCTATCTATCTATCTATCTATCTATCTATCTATCTGTCTATCTGTCTTTCTGTCTGACTAACTGTCTGTCTGTCTGTCTGTCCGTCCATCTGTCCGTCTGTTTGTCTGTCTGTCTATCTTTCTGTCTATCTGTCTATCTGTCTATCTATCTATCTATCTATCTATCTGTCTATCTGTCTGTCTGTCTTTCTATCTATCTATCTGTCTATCTATCTATCTTTCTATCTATCTATCTGTCTATCTGTCTGTCTTTCTATCTATCTGTCTATCTATCTATCTTTCTATCTATCTATCTGTCTATCTGTCTGTCTTTCTATCTATCTCTGTCCGTCTGTCTGTCTATGTCTGTCTATCTATCTATTTCTGTCATTAATAAAATAGTATTGAATTAATAAAACAAAACACTACAATTAATTAATTGACACAATTCAAAGGTCAAACAGATTATGTCTATCAAAGTTATATCTTGCCTACTCTTTTCCTTTTTTAATATTGTGCTAATATAGTATAAAGATGTGCCAAACATTTTTTATTCTATTTGTTGATCTAAAAAAGTGTATAATTTGTTGATTTTTTTTACAAATCCTTGTAAAAGGAGATAAGTAGGTACACTAGTAAGTAACAGGTAGGAACAACTGCTATAAAGCAAGAGTATGAATCATTAATCCGCTCAACTATTTAACCAATGAAGATCAGAAGGATGAGGTTGAATCATATCTTTCAACAAATTAATTCTAATTAATTTTCTAGGATCCATGTCATGTGCTCTGCTAATGTGTGATTGTTTAAATAAAGCGGAGCCCACAGCCAAGAGGGAGGTCTTGTTTTTATTTGAAAAATTGGAGGCGAGTGTGCCTTTATGATGTAGAGGGGGGGGGGGGAAGAAACGGAGGAAAGGACATGAGAGAAGATGGTGGTGGTGCTTGGATGAGATCATTTTTCTGGGCCTGGATGAATCAGCTTTTTGTCCATTGAGAGTGAGAAAATTCAGAACTCCATTAAACCACATGACTGACTGGCTAGAGCGAATGAGAAGTGTTTCAAGATGTCAGCTGTGGCTGGGCTACGCTAAGGAAGAGTTTCAGTTAAAATGGAAAAAGAGTGTGTAGAATGTGGATGAGTAACACTGTGTTGAGGGAAACGTGCAATGATTGCACTAAAGTAAAGTCAGCTGCATTATCACGTCTGTTGTGGTACTCTCCAAGATTTGATGTTTGAAGGTTGCAGTATAGTTCTCCAGTCCGAATTAGAACAGCAATAGGACAAGTGCACCTCACTGCAGGTTATCAATTGGAAATTAATCAACCAACTACTGGACAGACTTAGCAGCCACATGCTTTACAGATGTTAAGAGCATGGGGCAAGACATCTGCAATTGATTTATAATAGCCTCCAGGGCAACTAGTTTAGATATATAGACAGTGAAGCAAGAAAGGTTTAACTTATTACAGAAAAATGTAAATCCATCTAAGAGTTAAATTATTGTGCACCAAAGTTAGAGCCATTTTTAGTAAGCAATTTGAGATTCCCACATTCATTTAAAACTTAATTTATAGGTCAGTTAATGTTTTGGACTAGTCTGCTGTTTATAAAGAAACCCTCTGTACCCACATCAGAACAACGACACATGTTTACATCACTGCCAGACTTTCTCGTCATCAGTCCGGTTTTAAGGTTGTAGTATTTATTTTAAGGAAAGGAAAACTACACCACCTAGTGGCGAAAAACTTTCGGTGAACCTGCATTTTTAAGTGTTCATTTTCAATGAGACCAGATTAATGACTGCAGTTAATATATTAAAACAAATCTCATTTTATCCCTAAATATAGTATGCATCATGTTAAAAACATAATGGGATCACATATCTGATCATTCTAATAACTCATCCTTGAGTATTTACTGTTTTTCTTTCATAAATTAAAAAAGTTAACTCTGATGTCAAACAGTTAAAATTTTATTTCCCAAATCTGATATAACAATGGTACAGGGGAGACAATTTTGTAAATGAAAAATAATTGCATTTTACAATATAGCGTCAAACCTAGTCTGCAGTATTTTTTTTATTAAAAAGCAAAAAAAGAAAAACATGCACAAATACAAGATGCAGTATAAACAGGAGTAAACTAAAGCTAAAAATAAACAAATGGAAATACAAGTTGAAACTGCACAGGATGTTTGACAGCAGAGCAATTACCATCAAAATATGGAATCATAAATAAAATTCTGTGTCCTAAAATCAAATTCCACAAGTGGAAGTCACCCTTCTTTAGTAAGGTCTGTCTCGGCGCTCCTGGCGATGGTCCCTTTAAAGCAAGTAAAAGTCCAAGTTAATCAGATATCTCTAAACCTGCAGGTCACATTCCCCCTCCCCCTTTTTTAAAAAAAAAAAAAAAATTGAAGTACTGTAATCTTGAAGTAATTTTACCTCATTTCCATCTTTCCTCCTGGTGGCCCCATTCCTCTCCCCCCTCTTCCACCCATGCGGTCC
>NW_007585117.1:344001-358606 GCF_000523025.1 Cynoglossus semilaevis | reverse complement strand
CCCCTATCCATTCCTCCGCGTCCTCTGAATCCACCACGGTCACCTCCCCAACCTCCACGGAAACCCCCAGGACCACCTGGCCCTCCAACTCCAGCTGGTCCACCACGATCCATTCCCCTGCCTCCACGCATTCCCATTCCACCTCTACCTCGTTCACCACCAGGGGGAAATGGAGGACCTCCGCCTAGACCTTCTGGTTTGGGGGCTTTGCACTGGTTACACTCCATTCTCCAGGCAAAGTTCTGGTTACCACAACCCCTAGGGGAAAAAAAAAAGCACAAAAAACCTTAAATGACAAATTCCTCCCTGATAAACATTTTTCTCCCAGTGATACATACGGGTTAGGACATTCCCAGTCTCCAGCTCTTTGCTGCATGTTGCCTCCTGTGGGTCCACCTCTGCCCATACCACGGGGCCCACCTCTTGGGCCAAACCCACCACGGTCACCTCCACGGCCCATCATTCCTAATATGATGAAAAGACTCAATTTATTAATAAACACACAAAACTATATGTATTGACATATATTTAAAACTAAGTCATGACACGTACCTCCACGACCCATCATGCCATCTCTCATTGGCATGCCACCTCTCATCCCCCCCATTGGGGGCTTGCGACGTGCCATGGAGACTTTCAGCCTGCGTCCCTGGAACTCCTTCCCTATGATTAAAAGTATATCAGCCATTAATATAAGAATATAGAAAAAGAGAACTACAGTTCCCTGAGACAACTACGATGTCTTTTGTTAAAAACTGTTCATGCTAAAAAACACATTACTCAAATTATCTAGTCTCAAAATAAGCCAGACAAAATGATATCCTCGTACAATGCTTTAGACATACCATCAAAGTGCTCGACGGCTGCTTTTGCACAGATTGGCTCCTCGTAGGACAGAGTGGCATCTCCTTTGGGCTTCCCAGCATCGTCTCTGATGATTTTAATAGCCAGCTTTCCAAGTCTGCGGTTCATCTAAAACACAAAGTTTTTGGTGTGTTTCCACGTGATCATTTTTACCAATGGATGGGCTTTTCATTTTCTTACCCTAATTGGGCCCACATGTTTAAAAAATTCAGCCATTTCCTCCTCGGTGACCTTGTCAGTCAAACCAGTGATGTAGATTGTGTTGTTCTCAGAGTCATCCTGCTCCTCAGGGCGTCCTACACAGATGTATAAAAAATGCTAAGTGATGCATGTTTCATGTGCACAAGCCTTTGGACATCTAGTTTAAGTAAGTTTACCTACCCATATCACGCTCACTGCTCATCGGGCCTGTTGTCCATTGGTCAACGGGGAAAGAACAAGAACAAAGTCAGTGTGTGAAACAATTGTACAAGGAAACAACACCTAAATGCTACTTATTACAGACACTCCCTTTTTGATGCAGTCACACATATTGGGAAGTTGAAAATGGCATCTTATGGTACATCACAATATCCTCGATTTTGAATTGAAAAATAGAAAACCTTAGACCCTTTGACAAAAAAAATGTGAATCATATGAAAAGCCTAAGCCCAGTATTAAATGTTTTTAAAAATAATTCAGTGCTGAAGGTTTGGTTAAACAGTAAACAGGTTTGAGTGAAATTTGCCATTTACCTTTCAAAACTTTCAAAACCAAAAGCAGTGACTGAATTAAACCAAGTAACCCAGAGAACTGATCTCTCAGGAAAAAAAAAAACACCCCAATGTTTTCAGATAGTGGCTTAAATATTAAGATACCACAATGTGAAACACATATACTTGTAAAAAAAGTTTTAAAGTTTTAAAGGTCTAGCCAGTGTAATCTCATTAACTTACCACCAGGCTTATTGAAGCCACCTCTGTCTCCAGCGCCGCTATGAGAAAATAAATGGAGATAAGAAGGTGTTTCCCTTTTACGGCCACTTCTATGGCTCGAGCAAAGTGGCTTGGTTAAGGGAGCAATCAAAACATTCTAGCTAGTTGAACAGCAACCTTAACACTCTGAGGGCTGTCTGAGGAGTAAGGTATATTATTTGTCTTATTTCTTAGCTGGCTGAATACAATTTCAGTGTCAGTTTACTTTACATTTGTGCATTACTTTCATGTCTAACATTTTTGCTGCATGTGATAATACCCCGACATTTGTACACAAGTATTTCAGATGCACTGAAAACAAGAGCAGCTGTACCCAAATAAAAGTAAACCTCATTACATTAATAACAAAAGTTACCATTAAGACATAATACATAATAAAAAAAATGTATGTGAAAATTTACTTTTGTAATTACATTCACCAGGAAAGGAAAAACAAAACAATTGTACAAAGTTACAAATAAACACCAAAAACAGTTTTAGCCAGTAAACATAAAATCAAATACAAAGACTCATAAAATAAACCAAGACTCAAAACAAACATCATGCTCATAAAAACCACCATCCTCAGTTCTTGAATTAGGGCAGACCCTCCTGCTGCTTAAGCTGGCAACTCTGTACTGAGAACAGATACTTTTTAGGGAATAGATGCTTTTAAATGGCTCTCACTGTAACCTGTACGGTATAAATGTGACAAAGCATGTTAAAAAGTACTCAAAATTGATCAAACATTTGAATTCCAAACCACAAACAATTTTAAACATTTCAAAATGACACATTCCCCACCCCCACCCCATGGAAAAATACCTGTGCGGAGCTAATCTTGAGAGATAAATCAACTGTTATTTTTTCCCTATTTAGCAAAGCTTAATCCTCATTAATGAAATGTCCTCTATTTGTAAGGTTGATAAGTACAAAATTTAAGTGCATGCTATTTGTAGCAGAAATAAATAAATTACTTATCAGTCTGAAACAGGTCAATCCTTTTAAACCAGAGGGCAAAAAACACCCCAGATCAACAACCTGTTACACTTAAACTCCCTGACAAAAAACAGGTTTAAAATTTCATTTGACACACACAGATGGATGCTAACTCCAAACGATTCTTTTTTTAGTTTAAATGTTTAGTATTCTTACTTAATGTTATATTGATAAATTGGAAAATATTCCCGGGGCATTTGCTCTAGAAGACATATCAGAAGACTAGCAGGAAATGTGGTGCTCTGATTTAAAGCCGTCAATGTGCATGCATGGTTATCAACAGTGGTTGTGCATCTTTTAATCAAGCACTGTTTTCTCCATTTAAAAGTGGTTCATGAGCAGAAGGATCACAGTTGTAGCAACACTTGATTGTGCAATGTCCCGATTCTGTGCCACACTGTCCTAATGTAGTTTTTTTCCAACCTTGCCTGTCTCTAAATTTGTCAGGACTTTCATTAACAGCCATTCTTACTGTACAGAAAACTCATAAATGACCCTTTCAAAACCATTAGTTGCTATTCATAATTTTAAACCTATGTTCAAATATCAAAGTCTATAACATTAATCCTACACCATCAATAATTAGACAATGGTCATCTGATGTTTGTGCACAAAGAAAGCAATCCATTGTACCCCTTAGCTTGATAATAGTGATGACAAATGGAAAACACTATTGTCACATTTTAATTTACCTTAAAACTCTCCTATGTCCAACAATCAGTGCTTAATCAACGGTGAATCTTACTTGGTATTTTGCACACAAAAATCAGTAAACTTAAATGTTTCATAAACAAATGAAATGTAATTTTAAATGTCCCAATTAATATGTTTCACATCAAGATATTCAGTATGATAGAAAATGTACAATTAACCTGGTACCACATTTATGTTCTGTAATGTAATGCATCACACCTCACTATAACCCTGGATGGTTGGCATACCTACAACAATTTTAGGTCACCTGAATAATGACCTTTTAAATGTTTCACTCTGCCAGGACATTAAAACCTTATTATTGCTAATGTATTTACCATTGATCATTTTCAAAGGTGTTATATAACCAAATATCACCAATGAATAACCTTTTAAAGGTTTAACATTGCCTTTGTTGTATTTGGGCTGTGATTCAAGTTTATCAGTTTAAAAAGGTCCAGTGGGCAAGAACGTGTCTGCATAAATAGAACCGAAGAATAGCAGATTGCAATGACAATACTTCTCATCTCAACCGTTCCGAACTTCATAAAAACAAGTGGCCTACTACAAAATGAACTATGTTCGTTCTGAACATTTAAAATACATAAAGCACTTTGACTAGTTTGTACGTGCCCCAAGGTGATGAATTTAAGCACAGTCCCTTTGGTAAGAACATAAAACTTTGCTGCATTTCTAAATGAAAAGCTTAAAAATGACCACTTAATTTGAAAGCAAATTATACACACTGAAATGTATATTCTATTAATATAGTTAATACAACTAATTTATTACCCACTGGCAATTGTGGTTGGGGTTTGGAAAAATATTTAGACTGGGTCCAAAAGACCTTGTAAAAAATATATTTTTTGGCTCCAATATTGGAAAAGAAAATACTATATACAATTAACATGAAGCGCAAAATGTAGTTAATTATTCAATACCCAGATGCAATATCACCACTAAAACATTTGATTCAATATCTTACTTCAGCAACCATATATAGCTGGTGCAAATTGACGCTTTAAAAATGCACAGATTAAATCAAAAATGTGTGCATTTGTCAATGTAAATTAAAACCCTCATCAAGAGAAAATGCTGCACTTGAGCACAACAGTACAATATACCAGAAAGCCATGCTCATGGTTTGTGCCTATTAGTCATTAGAGTCCAGTTAAGTTTCAAGAATATACATAACTTGCAACCACCAATGCTGTTCTTTTTCCTTAAGCAATTGAGAGTGTGGATTAATGAACCGTAGTGTAAACCAAAATTACCTGATAGGTGTTGTCAAAAGGAGGTATGATTCCCTAAATTCAATTTTTACCCTAAATACATTTCACATTTCCTGCTTAATCTTGACTTCCCAAACATTCTGTTACCCTCAAGTCAGAATTCTTTACCCTATTATTTATGCACAGGTCTCTGGAAATAGACTTAAATTTATGAAGGAAACAAACCTCTCTTACCTTTGGCCTAATGAGAGGCAGGGTTGAGAGAGGTCAACATTTATGCAATGCAGACACATAACTACCCTTTCACAGTACTCAGATTAAGATTTGTGGAATTACAAAATCAGAGTGTTTCCACTTAAAAAAATGCAAGTAGAGATAATTAGCAATCTTAACTGACCACAGCTACTGTTTCTACAAGAATCTCTCTCAGCCCTGCCTCAGCTAGCCACTGTACCTGCTGAGTTAAATGTTTGAGTTTAGGAGCAGAAGAACAACACTTACCCCATACCACGACCCATTCCTCCACGGCCACGCATCAATCCACCGCGTTCAAAGCCATCTCTGCCAGGGCCTCTGCTGTCCCCGGACCCTGGGTACCTTGAAGACTCGGCACCAGAGTACCCAGAACTTCCACCTGGACCATCCTGTCTGTAATTATCTAAAAAGTAGTAATCAGAATAATGAGTCATATGTTGAAGAAAACAGCATGAAAAGAACTATAGAAGCAAACAAGACACTTAAAAACTAAGTAAATCTTACTGTAATGATTGTTCTGATTGTAACTTGGTGGTCCACCTTGTTGTCCATACTGGTTAGCTGGAGGCTGCCCATAAGCACTAGCAGCCTGGGGGGGATAGGAAGGAGGAGCCTGTTGCTGCGGCTGACCCTGTGGTTGGCCATAGCTTGCCTGCTGGGCTTGATACCCTGTCTGTTGTTGCCCGTATCCTGCAGGCTGGCTATAGCTACTTTGACTGTAGGCAGCTGACTGTCCATTAGCATTGTAACTATTGAAAAGATGTGAAAGAGGGTACACCTTTTAACATATCTGACTTACGTTGTAATGCGTTACTTAAATGGACTATATATACCTCTGTGGTGTAGTAGGAGCAGCCTGCTGGCCATAACCAGGGTATGCAGATTGAGGAGTATATCCTGGCTGTGAGCCATAAGACTGTGAAGCAGCTGGTGCAGCTGCAGCAGCAGCTGGAGTACTGTCATATCCACTGGTTCCATAACCTGTAGTTGACTGAGAATAGCTTGGAGTGGTAGACTGCGCAGCAGGATAGCCAGCTGGAAGGAGTATACAATACTTGATTAAGATGTCATCAAACATCAATTAGACCAAATCCAACATATTAAAAACAAAGACTAATGGAAAGTTTGAATCAATGACATTTTCCTTAGCTGAATTTTGCAATACTTATAAATACTTTTCTTGTTTACCTGAAGCTGGTTGGCCATAAGAAGTACCATACTGTTGTTGCTGCTGAGGATAGGCTCCTCCAGCTGGGGTTGTCTGGGTGTAACTGCCATCAGCGGTAGCAGCAGGTTGGCCATAAGATCCATAATTCTGCTGGCCATAGCCTTGCTAAGGGTTAAGAACAAAATAAATTAACACTGACATATCTTGGTTGAACCTTGTGAAACGTATTAGCATTGTTAGCAATACAAAAACTTTGACTCTTCTTTCCCAATTTTGTTCAAAATGTAATTACATATAAGCAGTTCACCAACATGCTCAACTAGTTGGTTTAATTGAGTCTTACCTGTCCAGACTGTCCATAACTTTGTGAGGGTTGGGCAGCATAAGTCGCATACCTGAGAACAATAAGACAGTCAGAAAAATTGTGAAAATGTACACATAGTAACTCTCAGAGGGCAACTATGCATATTTGAGATGCTTTTCAAATGTACATGCTCAAATTTCTGATATTACATTTCACACCAACTGAATTGGGGAAGTAGCTGAATGTTTGATGTAGATGCCCAATGAAAGTTATGCTATAGGATTACCATTAAACAGTAAAGACGTCAATCACACACAACTCTGTATAGTGCCATCTCCTATACTGCCTAAGCCCACCTTTTTAAAAACTTACATAATCAACACTCTGTCGTGATTTACAAAAACACTTTCTGATTAAAAGCCCTAAGCCAATACTATAGAAAGTACAAATGTTCAAATCAAATAAGAATTACCCTAATTCCCCACACAAGGAGCTGCTTTAATAACTGGTAGCGCGCCCACCCCACCCCCCAGCTCCGCTAATTACTAGGAACGATGAATTTCTTTCATAGTGTTGGGTGTTTTTTTTTTTTTTTATCTTAATACGTTTAAACTATTATCCGGATAATAATAAAAAAGTCACTTACCCCTGCTGGGCGCTGGTCTGGTTGTAAGAGCTGTAATCTGTGAAAGCACAGGAAACACGTTGTTAGCTCAAACAAAGCGCCATTTGCGCGCCAGCCATTATCCGAACTCCAAAACATTTGACTTAAAATTAACCGAGAGCGTTTGAAGCAGGAACAATACCTATACATGCGACTGCGAAATACATTTATTTAAGATAAATGTTCGGTAAACATACACGTTCACTCACATATGAACCGACTGAAACCGCCTCAACGGCTCGAGCAGCCAATATGACTAGGCCGTGGTTTGCCCTAGCAACGTTACACGGTATTTCACTTAATATTGATGCAAAATGTGTAATATGAAATGAAAATGTGAAAAACCCGCGTGTTACAGTGTTAAGTCTTGGTTACATGCAGTAAACGATGCTGTATCCACACAAATATTAGTTTTCTTTACTCACCCTGTGTCGACGCCATTTCACCGCTTGCGAGCTAGACGACTGAACAGAGAGGAGACAGCTGCAGAGGAAGGGTTCTTTTCTACTGCGGGATCAAGAATTGTCGCGAGATGTTCTATTACTACCCTAACTGGTTTGAACTAAATAGGGATATTTCGGAATTAAATAAGGAATACGGCGTTTAGAGTTAGGTTTCTGATTCGTCTTTATCGGTCATGTGATTATTTTTTATTTATGATTTCCAAAAGGTTGAACGAGACAGTTGACATCTCATAATTAAACTGACTGTAAGTAGTGGTTTACGTCTACAAGTCTACATTTTCTTTTTAAATATTCCCTCCCATAATTATTAAATTGCTTTAAAAGTAACATGGAACCTTTTGTCCTTTAATGTGATTTTGGTTGTTAGTCTTTAGTGATAGAAATATTAAGTATATAATATTAAAACAGAAATAATCATAGAAAAGCCATATTGAATATGTGAAGTAACAATAGCTATCATAAATAGCAAATTTTTGCAATTTACGTCTTACGTCTATCTTACATTGAGCCTTTCAACTTACCTGCAGTAATACTACTGTCCTGAGGGTGTCAGTGAAGAATCTTAACGTAATTTCCGGCCTTAAATAGTGTCAAAGAAGATTTTCGTAACAGGAAGTGTTTTTAAGACTAGTGTTTTTATTTTTTTCTAACGTCAATACTTTGCCATTTAACTATTTAAATGTGTTGTGTAAACACACAGCGAGTACTAGAATAGCTGATATTGCTGACTACATGTCGAGGTATAAACAGAGAGGTGTCAGACAGTATCCGTGACAGGACAAACTACAGATGATCTCCCCATCATGTTAAGTCGTATGTTCTCGGTGTGGTTCTGGTATGGTTCAGATCGCCCTGGATTCTGTCTGGGGACGTGTTTATGGACGCTACTCATACTGCTAATGTATGCCGGGGGTCTCGAGGCTAGTCTCAGTGTGGGTCCTGGTGGGGAGTTCCCAAGATTCAGAGGTAACTGTTCCTTATATTTCCGTACTCAAAACTAATATATTTTCAACTTAAATACTTCAACGACCAAATTTTCCAATTCTAATTCATAGACATCATCTCCTACCTCTGATATTATACAGTATGTTGTCAGATGTATCACGCTTATTTCTACGACCTGTCCACGTCCAACGAGTTATATAGGCCAAAAGCCCCCTGATCCATAAGACATAGGCTGATCAGGTTTCGGGTATGCCACCTTAGACATCCCAGGTCAAAAATAAAAAAGTGTATGGAGATGTAGAAAGGGGATTCCAGTTGTTTCATTATTGAATGTTGACATTTGAAAAGTGTTGGTAAATGAAGGAATGAGGCCCTTGTTCTCCTTTTTCTCCACAGATGTGTTCCTGTATGCCCTGAGTCACGATGACCCGTCCTCTCTTTTAGTGCTCTACTGTTGCTTTTTGGTCAATGTCAGGAGCAACGCTGGGGAACAGTAGCCTACCTCTCCCTCTCCATCCTGACGATGAACATTATACCTCTGCTCTACACCTTGGTCCTCTTCATAGGCAGTGGTGAGGAGAGTAGGTTCTGCGGTTACTCTGCCATCCAGCTAGCTCTGTTCACAGCACATTGTCGACTGGTGACACAGAAGAGGGTGCTGAGGTGTTTGCCAGTCTGGTTTCTACCCTGGACTATTCTGCTGACTGGTTTGCTGCTGCTGCCAGGAACACCTGCCCTGCTTCACTTCTGTGCAATATGCATTGGCCATAATTGTATCCTTTTCTTATTACAAACAGTTCTTTGCATAGTACATTTGAGATCAAGGACTGATCATTCAATATTTGATTGATTGATAGTGGTTATTTGTTTATTTTTTAATTTAAACTCCAAGTTATGTGTAGATTTACACATTTATTACATTTACAAAAGAAAAAAACATGCTGAAACACTGTCCTGTCTAATAATAAACATCATATGCATAAATAGCCATAAGGGACAGTTTTTATTGAAAGTGCCATTACCTAGTGTCTTTATAACAATATGCTTTCATATAAAAAGCAAAGATCTTTCATTAGGAATTTTTAAATATATTTCCTTAACACACCTTTTAGACAGGCAGCCTTTTATTGCTACACTACAAGAGCTTGAAGACACCAGTCTTTTGGAGTTTATTCCCAGTTGGGCTTATGTTTCCACTTCAGCAAGATTCAGATTGCCAACATTTACTACTACGTCACACAGGTGTACTTCATCACTCTTAAAATCCAAATATGTCTTATTCACTATAGATTTTACAATTTCATCCTTTTGTCCTTTTGTCACAGATCTGGAGCACATTCTGAGATCATGCCTGTAAATCTGGCAGCTGCTGCTTCCTGGAGAGATCATCTTTTATTGGACTCACCTGCCTGGATGATGCAGGGGTCTGCTGCTGTTGCTGAGGCAGAGGTGCTGGAAGAAGAGATGCTAAGGGCAGGGATAATTGCTTCATTACAGGATCGTCCCGAACACCCTGATGCCAAAGTGGAAGTTTCTAAATCATCAGTTTCTTCCTTGCGGTCAGTAAGAGAAAACCACTTGGTAAAGTAATGTGTTTATTTAAGTTATCATTAACATGGAAACCCCAATGTTTTCTTCAGACTCCAACAGCTAGAGAAGATGGGTTTCCCCACAGAGAAAGCTGTCGTAGCATTAGCTGCCTCCAAACAGCTAGATGGCGCCATTTCGTTGCTTATTGATGACCGCATTGGAGAGGAGGCTGTGATGGTTTCAAAGGGAAGGAATTCCGTGACACCAGAGTGGGCACAGAGAACCTGACACTACTGGAAAGACTGAAGCAATAAATGCATTTAGTGGACACAGCAGTGGTCACTTATTGCTTGGGTTTTTTCTGAGCTTTGTTTCATTATATTTTCCCTATGGGGTTTTAATTGAGGATTAACCGAGTCCCTCTTTTGGTTCTGAGTCTATTATAAAATGCACATTTGATAGAGTGGATACATTTATTTGCATTGTATTGATGACAAATGAACATCATTGTGACACAAATAAATGTGACATTTTGTAAAAAAGGACAAAACAGGACATTACTTTATTACACCAATCATTTAGACACGATTACCTTATAATATACAGTAACACGTTTGCAAGAAAGTATGAAATGGTTACATAACAGTGTACAAAAAAACTACAATTTGATAATTTTAAATAGTTTCACAATACACTTATTAGGATAGGAAAAAATCAGTATACAGTATACGCAGTCTATATTACCAATAGAGCAGTGGTAAAACACTTGAGTTCCACAAACAGTTTTCCTTCTCTTTGCGTGTTTATCATATTTCATTTCAATGCATTTTGACTATAAGTAGAATCCACTGATCTACAGTCGAAACGACTGCAGATATCTGGCCATTGTTTACAGATGTTGGTAAATTATTGTGACTACAGTTGAGGAAACTCTGGAAAACCTATTAGGAAAAACAAACAAGACTAACTACAGATCACTGTTAACAACACAGATCAGCGGAGAGAACCTAATCTTTAGAGCACTACATTATATTTAACACTATGACATAAGAATAAGAAAAATATTATTAGAAAATGAAGTTTATTAATATAACCATGTACTTGAACCTGTACATTCTCGATACACTTAAATAACGTAACTTCAGATGGCACTTGTGTTGCAAAAGCAACACAAACCAAACCAGTCGGTTTCCCCTCACCTGATAGTTCCTTCAGAATATTACCGTACTCTAAATAACCCCAATTGCCCAGAAGATTTAGATTTCTTTTAAAGTCATTGAACAGAGTCTGAAGCTTTAGCTCAATAACCAAAGAAAAAGCAGACACAGAAGATGGTGCTGAGTGTATGTGGAGACCCTTGTTATGGAAACAGGTGGGGGTCAAGATAGTTCTCAGGATCCTGATAGAAGAGGAACATTGTGGGTATCATTAGAGTTTCCCTGAGGTGCCCCCATCCCAAATCTGACAATAAAGCCCAGAGAGGGCATCAGTTAAGATCTTAATCTGTAGAGTGAGGATGAGACCATAAGAAGGCAGAGTGAACCCAGCCTGTGATCCTCAGAGGGAATAGGGGAGCTACTTTCCTCGAACCTTGGTGTCGGAGGACAGAGGTGAAGCAAGTCGATATGGAAGCACACCTGCTCGTTTATCTCTGTAGAAACTAGGGGAGCTTGTGCCAAACGGTCCATCTCCAGACCCTAGATCAGGCTCTGTTGAAGAAAGACAGTAGTTGGAAAGGGGCCACCCTGTCCGGCGCTGATACTTCTGAACTCTGTTGGCCTAATTCATGGCTGCTACAGTGTATGTCATAAAAAAAAAAAAAAAAAACAGTTACTTTTTTAACTGTTCAGAATAATTAAAAAAAAACTGTCATAAATGATACAATGCTGCACATTTATGGATTGATGTTAGGAAAAAACATCAGCCTTTTAACAGCAGGAAACCTTAGGTTTTCTACTAATAAGGCCTAATAAGGTATTTCATACTTCCTTGGTTGCATTTCTAATGTCAAGTAGTGCTGTAACAAAGAGAAGTGGCCTCCAAATTAAATTTTTCAAAGTGGACCTGTTGCTGTTGGTCTGGACTCCATACCAACTGCCAATTCCAGGAACTGAATCCAGTCAGTTTTTCATACAAACCTAAACCCCTGCTCTTACACAGGTTATAAGAGCAGAAAAAAAAAAACACATGCTGTATATATGAATAAGAGTAGCTCAGTGTGGAGAAAAACATTTCCATATTTAGGAAGTTTCTGCAAATATCTGTTGTGTCATTAGGCTATAGATAATCACAATCAGAAGAGTTCATTCATCATATACAAAGGATTTCTTAAACACACTACTTCACTTCAGACACAGTTGACATCATACAAACTATCCTGCTAACGCTCAGTCATGATGTTTTTAATAGAGTCAGTAGGGGGCCAGCAGATCAGTGAGTGAGGGAGTGTCAGTTTTACCTGGCCAGATGATAGCCTCCAGCAGTGTCACCCTGCGAGCCAGAAGCTCCAGGTCTGCCTGTAAGTCCTGGAACATCTGCAAGCTAATGTCCTATCAAAGAGCAGTGACAAGTGGACTGTGTGAGGGGTGGAAACACCAGCCCGAGTCCTGGGGCTCGTGCTCGTGACTGGTCCAACTCCCTGTCCTTTTGGTGAGGTACGGTGGGAGTTTGAATCCCCACACCCCCTCACTTTTGACCCCTGCCTAAAGCTGACCCTGCCTCAGGCCTCCTACTCACCATGAATACCGTTCATAGTCTCAAGGATTAAAACTCTCTCGGCTAAGATCTTCAGCGCCTCTCTGATCTGATGTATTCCGTCCCCCTGTGAAGATAGATACAGCCGTCAAGGTAAAGAGCACAAGCCAAAGAACTGCTCGCCAAGATGCAAAGGCAATGTTCACTACACAGTTCAGCAGTTAGAAGGTTAAAACATACAGTCTACACATCTGCCCAGCACTTAACACATGATCTGTTCACTGTTTCTCTCTCTACATTCCTCACTCTGTGGCCATGCTGCTCAAAGTCACTCTGTCATGCTGGGCTGGGCAGCATCAGCATGCACTTCACACACCAGCCTCATGTCGGTGACAAAACACAGGTGAATTACATTCTCACAGGGTTTTAAAAAAAATAGAATCATGCTATTTGCATTCCTTCTGGCAGGAAACAGTTAAGCCAGGCAATTATGACTTTCATTATTATTTCTGTAGAATCACAGCCTTCATTCTTAATGCTGTTGTCAAAAAGGCCTACTTTTTATTTGAAACAATAACAGATGTCGTTGTTTTTTTAAAGCTAGTCTTTCTTATGTTACAAAGTAATGTATTGGCTTTATATGTCAACACATAAAAACACAGAAGTCAGAGAACAAGACAGGAACAGCAGACAAGTTCAACTGAGAACATCAATGTTGCAACAAAAGCATGCAGAGAGGAGTTAGTGTTGATGTGAAATATTCTGTAAGAATCAAAATTCTTACTATTCTGATTAGAATTACAAACAAAGGACAGAGTTAGTGGGTAAAGAAAAAGGCAAAGTAACATTTACTGATTACATGTTTTTGAATAATGTCCATGACTGTGTTCTGGAATTACACTTAGGTGTAAAAAGACTGGACACTGTAATCGTGAAAATTGTTTTCGTGCCAGTAAACCGGCAGCAGCTGTACGAATCTGCAGACGCCAACTGTTACTCATCACGCCTTGAACCAGCGATGTGCTTCTGTTTGTTGGATGTAAACATGTGACACTGCTACAGCTGTCTAGTTTAACATAAAAACAACTCTCTGTTTTTGACTAAAATGTGTTAAAGGTTTTTGGGGAAAAAAAACAGCTATTGAAGGGCTACAAATCATGGAATTATGCAAAAGTAACCCATCAGTAAACTTTGTTGGACCAATAGATTTGTGATCTGGTGAGGTGACCTGATGCAACACTGCCCTTTGCATGTATTTCCTTCTTTTACTCTTTACTTTTACAGTTGTTGTTTTTTTTTTTTTTTTTGTTAGTGGAAGATAGAACCAGTAGATGGCTGTTGTGCAGCCTAAAGGAAGACCATAACAATTAAAACTTTTGTGAGGCAAAAACATAAACTCTCAAAGTTTTAAACCGTGCTGTTTGGACCACCAGGGGCAAGGACTGAGTACAGTAACTGTAGTGCTCTGATCAACTAAGCTAAGATGCTAAGGAGCTAGCTAAGATGTGGCTATTATGAAGTAAAATTATTTTAACAGTGGGTAATCACTAGTTTTAAAGGCTAAATTATTTATTTTTTACCTTTATGTACAACTAAGTTTTTTTAAGTGAATTATTTGTCATTGTGACACATTGCATTTACTAAAAATAAAATAACTACATAAATACTGGAGCTTAAAGGACATCCAGTAATCACAGAAGGTGGATCATGCTGATTTAGACAATTATAGCATTTCTAGTTCTAACATTTGTGGTTTTTTATTAACTTGAGATGCGGAAACTACAAATATTAAGACGAAATGATTGATTTCAATAACTGTGGGAAAATGTCTTTCCTGCTG
>NW_007585117.1:326495-343959 GCF_000523025.1 Cynoglossus semilaevis | reverse complement strand
AAGTTAGTTGATATGAAAATAAAGTTTATTAAAAGTGAGTAATAAGGAAATCATGCAAGGTGGAGCCGTAGGATATATGAGAATAGCTGTATCCACTCCACTCACATCAGAGCTCAACAGCTCTGAGCCCAACAGGACCCACCACTGACACATACGGAGCAATTTGGCATATACAGTACACACACTGCCTCTGCTGGTCATTCAGACATCGTAATGGCTGTAAAGTCAAATTGATCATCAGTTTAGATTTTAAAAGATGATTTAAAATGTATATTTTATGGGTGTATATTCATGTATTCCATATAATTTCACTCCATCTGATTTGGTGTGTGATGCTGCTACAGAATGACAAGGCTCATTATGTATTTCCATATGTATGTGTGTATATGCCAAAGTCAGATGCTGAAAAGGTGACTGTGAAAGGTAGCCATGGGGACAGCAGCTTGCAGAGGGAGTCAGACAGCTTTAGGGTCAAGAGGACAGTGCCGTGACAGGGGACAGCAGTCCAGAGCACACCCCAAGGACCAACGGAAACAAAAACACATCAACACAAACAGATTTCACTCACAAATATATACAGACACAACCGTGTCTGAAGGACTAGAACAACACTGCACTGTGAAACAGACACTGTAGCTAGTTCACATAAACAAACTGCTGATTGGAAAGAAATGATCGTCTACGACAGTTGTCACGATTAGATTGAAATTAGAATCCTAAATTTACTGATCGAAAGTGAACACATAATTACACAAATCAAAAAAAATCTTACATTCACTGTGTTCTTGTATTTCAGAAAGACATAAAAGAAACATGAGGGTTAGAATGCAGAGAAGAATCATTAAATAACAACCCATTTTATAACGTGACTTTGTCTTATCTATCTCTTCCGGACCGCCATGTCACCGTGTCAGCTCTGAACCACCATCAAAAACATTCTTACCGGCAAGCCCTTCTCCCCTGGCTCTCCCTTTGGACCTGGTGCTCCCTGTAAAATATTAACAAGTATTTCATTTTAAACATGCTTCACATAAAAACACTAAAAAATGATTTTACTGCAGTTTACTTCAACATAAATGTGATGTGAGACTGCACTGGGGTGTGGTTTATGGTGCAGCTGGTGAATGTAGTTTATAGAGGTATAACTAAATATATGACCTGTGGCACTGCCTATATGTCTGTTCATTACAAGCCTGATCTTCAAGGTAGCATATTAAAGGGAACTTACCGGTTCTCCTCTGAAGCCCCTCTCTCCTGGGTAACCCAGAAGACCCTGACAAAGAAACAAAGGCAAAAGAGAGAACAAAATTGCTTAAGGTTTTTTAGGTCTTTTACAAAAATGATACGATTCTTAGAAAACACTCACTCTCTCCCCACGATCTCCCTTTGGTCCAAATGGACCCTGTGTTCCAGGAGTGCCAGGTTTACCCTGGAATACAGAAATACATTGAAGAATTAGCTAAAAGAACTTTTTTTAGCAACATCACATAAATGTGAGTGAGATTACATTCTGTCCTGCGGGGCCAGGGGGTCCAACTGGGCCTGGAGGACCTGGACCACCTGCATAAGAGACAAAAAAAAAAAATCACACTAACACAATGAATCTACACCAGTGGGTACCTATAGGGAAACTTTGATTGGTCTGCTGAGAAGTTTGACTTAGTTTTCATTACTTGATATTGGTACCATCCAACAAGACTTAGTAATTAAAGTATTAAAGTATAGATTTGATGAAATTACACATTGTCACGTGCTTCTGGAAAGCCTTATAGCACAGCTTAACACAATATTATATAGTATTATTATATATTAATAACATATTTTACATTTCTAGAAAATATGGCCAAATTGTCTTCTTGCAATACAAATTACCTCACCGACAACAAAAAGGCTGGCTCAGACACTAACATTTCACATGTCATCAATATATAATGAATCTTTTCACTGACAGTTTAGCAGACAGAGGGAAAAAAACTTTTTTGAGTTTTTACCACATTTTAGTCAGTTACATTTACATTTCCTTATGAACTGTAGCCACAGAAAGGCAACCTTTTCCTGGACCTCTTATGTCAGAGGTTATGTCTAGACTCTAAAGGTTTAACACATTAAAAAATACACAGCAGCTCATAATCTGGACAACATTAGAACAATCATTAGACTATCCAGGTTAGGTGCTAGCTTCTGGACTGAACCCTTTGCTGGGTACTTACACAAGGTTGTTCCGACATTATTCATAATTTGTGCAACTCCAGTGGACATTTGTGTCACACAAAGAAACCCCACAGAAAATTACATTAATTTGTTTTTAGAATTGTTTTCAATAATATTATGCTATATTGTACTATATAATATTAAAATGGCCTAATTGGATAAAAGTCTTATAAACAACAATACACACTAAAGTGCTGTGTTTAGCTGGGAATAAACAGTAAACACTCACCAACAGGTCCGGAGGGTCCGTGAGGTCCTGGAAGAGACAATCTTCGTGAGTCATGGAAAGAGTTGGTGTAGAACAGATCTTTTCCACGAGCTTGAGTTAAAGCAAAATGTTTGTTTTTAATGGGATGTAGAAGGAAAGCAGCTACAACCAGGAACAAAGGTGAACTATGTAATCGGATGTTGCAAGGTTACACATTTTACAGGTATAAGATTGTCTTAAATGTCTTAAAAGCTTACTTTTTACTTTTTAAGGTTTCTTTTTGACTGAAATACATACTTTCAATATTCTTCCACAAATAATATGTTTTACATTGGTTAAATTTACAAGTGGTAATTGTAAAAATAAAGTCTATAAAAAAGATAGAACCTGAGACTCCTTTAAGTAAATATCTAAACACACTCTGGCCAACAGGGCAGCCGCTAAAGTGAGCCTTAAATATCTGTGAAAACAAGCCTCAGCGAATTTCTAAATAAACATCGCAGTACTTTGTTTAAGCGGCCCTTAAACCTGTACCACTAGAGGGCTGTGTCTCCAACTAATTTTTATTCAATGACTTCACCAGGGTAAAAACGTCAAACTTTAGCGTAGTACGAAAGCAATGTCAGTATTAGACATTGTTTAAATATAGGCTATAGCATAACATAACTCAGTGTATTGTTGTGCAACACAGTTCGGACATACAGCAAATAAACATGTGACTACATATAAAGAAGTGATGTGTGCTCATTGGCGCGTTTTATACTGTTTTATACTGACAACACATTAATCCAATCACAGTGTGAGATATATAGTGAAAACAGAGGCACAGGAGGAGCCAGCAGCATCCTCCAGCTGCCAGGCATCAGCCCACCTCAAACAGATCGGGAACAGAGGTGACATCCAAAACAGAGCTGCTCTATTTCTCTGCACATATTTTGCAAACTTTGCACTGTGATCTGGGGCTTAGAGTGACTCTGGAAAGTCAAAAACCAAAGCTGTTAGGTGCTGTTATTGATGCTGCTGTATAAAATAATAATAATATATATATATATTACATATATATATTTTTTTTTCTGTTCTGCAGAGGATAATCTCTAGGTTGTTTTCGCAAGAAAGCTCACTGCACAGAGCGCTCGACCCTGTCCCTGGTTCCTAATGTTCCCTAGTGTTTCTTTGATGTGAAAGAAATGGCTTACGTTCATTATGCCAAACCCACATACCTACTGCATTCTCCACTTGGGAACCAACTGCTTTGAAAACCTGTGTGTGTGACATACTTAGTTTTACCACTGAGAAATTAAAAATAAAACCCAGTGATGTGTTGACCTTGAAAGAGCCGGTGCCGGCGCCCATCTGCCTCTCACACTGCCCTCAGCTGTCTGAACGATCTACATCTGGAAGTTGTTGGGTGACATCAGTGAAGGACAGGTTTGTATCCCAGCATGTGAAGTCTGTGTCAATCTCAGACCTTCTGTGCCCCCGTTTAACACTCTTTGATTCTGTTCTGCCTCGCTGACAGAAGCGAGCAGCAGTAAAAGGATCCCCGTCACTGTGTCTGGTTCTTATTGTCTTCATTTCTTTTCTTTACCATTAGTGCTGAATCTTGGGAGAGTTTCCACACAGCTTGAGAGAAGACATCAGCTGTGCTGTAAGGCCTTTGACTGCATCTACAGAACACTGGTTTAGATTGAATTTGTGTACATGAACTCTTGCTGGCTTCATGGTCAGCTGGTTTGTTTGGACATGGTATCCCATTTTAGCCCAGATGGAATGTTTTCCATGGATGTAGAGAACGTGGTGAAGTTCAGACTTGGGTGTACCCACTGTCTAGATGTTGGACCTTTAGAAAAAGGTCATAAATATTCCATGTGACAATTTATAAGCCCCACAGCAGCTTGCATGCATACACATAAGCACTGAATCAAGGCTGCTTATGCCACCAAGAGTTGGAAAAATGAAGTGACTTATAGGGCCCCCTATTGGTGTGTCGAAAAAACATTTAACTTACACCCTGGTCCAGGGGAAATACATCTACAAATACTATACTGTGTTAAGATAACAAGTTGCAGGGTGTCTTCATAAAGACTGTTCTTTCTTTAGGTTCTTACTTTGGTCTGGTTCTGGGATGCGGGCACTAGCAGGTGCCGGAGGTCCTGGTGGCCCAGGTGGGCCTGGTGGACCCTTGTCTCCTGGGAGTCCTGGTGGACCACGGGGTCCTAAGAGAAAGAATAACAGAAACGATACTGTGGTGACCACGCATCAGTGTATTTTCTCCTCTGTAAATCAATGGCAGAGTAGATGGAGCAGCAGTGACGATAAAATAAAGACTAGATGGAATAAACTGTGAGGAAAACAGAATAGAATTAAGATTAGATAAACTGCTTATTGACTCATCATAATACTAACTGGTAGTATGAACATACTGTATGTGGAGTAAAAACAGCAGCTGGACCGATGTGGCCTGTATTCACATTTCCTGCAAACATTCCCTGTAATTAACAGTAGGTGGGTCTTTAATGGCCCAGTACTGAGGGACTCTGGGACACAGGAAAACTCATATAAACACCATTACACTCTGCAAAGTGTTACTGGCATCGCTTCATGGTGAATTAAATACTCCCTCAATACATGTTGCTTGCTTTCATACATGTGTTTGATCCAGCGACTGCCTGTAGACGGTCCAGGGTAAGAAATATGGGCCAGTAAGTGAAAGCGTTCTGCCTTCACCACACGGATATTTTTTTAAACATAGAAAATAAATAATAATAAAAGCCCCTCCACAAATCCACCTAACCTCATGTTTGGACTCCCCTTAGGTAGTGCCCCCCCTGAAACCCAGTCTTTCCACCTCAGACAGATGCGCTGTCATCTTTGTGAGTGACGGTCAGCTAATCACTCCTTTGCACTGTAATGTTATTACAGCTCTGATTTGACACAGGCCATTTTCACTGAGCCTCAATAAAAACTGCAGCATGACCAGCTGTGTTTCGGCTGCTTTGGAAAGACTGTACACTTCAATCTGCGGAAACGTGGCTCAAATGACCAGTTAAAGTGGTTCTGTGGAGTGTATCGGACATATTGGGGAAAACAGTTTTTCCTGCAGAATAATAGTTCCCTGGAGCAGCTCGGGGATGCCCTATTAAAATAAGAATCACATAGTGTAATACTACTCTCCTGTAACTTATCAGGACTCATCACCATGCACTGTGTTGCTTCTCCTAATATCAAAAGTTAGTTCTACAATCTTTCCCATGACCCCAGACTCAGAAACATATTTGTCTACATCTTGCCTGTCACTGGACACAGTCCAACCCTGTGTTTATCTTTCTTTTGAAAAAGAAAAAGAAAAAAAAATCAGCCTAACAAGGAAAACATGGCCCTGGCTTTGGGTACTTATGAGGTAATGGAGATAGAAAAAACAATAACACCACTGGCATATGGAAATCATAAAGACCTGGGCTTTGTGTATATATAGCTCATGTTCATTTTCAGATTGAAGTCACATGGCTGGGGGTTTGTAGTCAAACATTTGTGCTAAATTTCATCCAGCAGCAGGCACAGAGCAGGGGTCACTGTATATCCTGCCTAAGAGGAAAGGCACTCCCTCCATCCACAGGAAAGAAATAACAAGTCAACACCACAGAGCAGCAGTGACAAAAGTGTGGTCACTTAGAAAACCACATCTGCAGACAAGGTGGTACACCTTCAAAAAAATGCAGTAAAAATGTCATTTAAAACTTTGACTTTATAGATGCCCCTCCACATCAGCACACATCTTGGACTGAGCATCTTTTGTTGATAACAGTCTGGATGGTCGTTTCCTTCTCTAGTATAGCCAATATATCATCCATCCATCCATTTTCATCCGCTTATCTGTTACCGGATAGGGGGGGGCGGCAGTCACCGCCCAAATCACATTGCACCGCACCGCACCCCCCCCATCCTGCAGGTGGTGAGTCCACTGGAAGGTACCAATTGCCCTAACTGGGATTCAGACTTGCCCAGGAGGTGAACCCTGGGGTTCCACACCAATGACAGAGACATTGCCTCTGGGCCAAAGCGCCACGCCAATATATCATTATAATCCAATGTCAGATTGCTGATTCCAAATCTGTGCTTTTCTGACAGCAGCAAACCATTGTATCATGTGATCCCTGTCAGATGAGCTCTGACCCAGAAGACATGTCAGGGCTTCTGCAAAAATATATGTATGAATACTTCCTTTCATGATACAGTCTCATTGAATACTTATACAATACAAAAAGACTGAGAAACAGTAATCTCCTGACGACATACAGGTCTCATCGAGTATTGATTAACATGAACATCAAACTTAACTTGTTAACCTGATTATTGAGCAACCTAAGCTTGAGAATGTACCTTGTGTGACTTTAATTTTTTTGCCCCTCTGTCTATATATAATTTTATAGTTTGTGGAAGAAGTTTTTTTCTACAGTTTTCAGTTAGTGTTTTCTGTCCTTTTGCCCGTTAAATAGACGTTGAGTTAAAATACTGAAGTCCAGTTTTATTGTTTTTATTGCATTATTTTTTCAGCAAACCCACTTCTCCGGAAATAGGAATTTGTCAAACCAGTATTCATCTTTACGTGTTCTGGCTGCTAACCTGGTGCAGCACATGTCGGCGCGGTTGTACATACGTAATCAAATGCTTCAGCTGCCCAATAAAGAAGCACTTTCGGAAATGTGATTTTCGAAAACTCAACGACAAACAAAGTGGATGAATTCCAGTAAGTTACGGGCCACAACAGTGTGACCACAGGAGGGTCTGTGGGTTTGCTGAGAACTTTGCGAGAAAGACAGAGTGGAGCAGGACAGCTTTTTTTGAGTAAAATTGCTCTAATTCACCCATAAGTATTTCAAAAGAATTGTTTGGTTTCCCATTCCACAGTCTCTTTCTACAGAATGGTAAAAATAAAGTGGTTTAAACCAGGGTTCAACCCTCACTGCAACGAGGCACACATTCTCACCTCATCTTATAAACACACAACACCATTATCCATTAAAAAAGGTTTTTGCCCTCTGCTGTCGCTCATCTTTTACCTGTTGGTCCGGCAGATCCCTTCGATCCAGGAACTCCAGATGGACCCCTCACGCCGGCCTCCCCCTGAGGCCCGCTGGGACCTGGCAGCCCCCGAGACCCCGGCTTCCCTAAGAGAAGGAAACAGTCATTGAGTAATCGCAGAAGTTAACTGGTTTGAATTGTTTTACACTGACTGAAATGCAACAGTAATTACAACAATAATTACTATTTACCATCTCGGCCATCTCTCCCATTTTCACCCTGAGGGCCTGCAGGGAAAACACACAGACAGCTTAGTTGTGAGATGCAGTCCTGGGAATTAAGTCTGGGATCACAGTACCCGAAGAAAAGAGAGTGTAAAACTTGAGGGATGAAGTTAAACTCTGACTTACAGTATGTCCAAGAAATAGAGAAAAAAAATAATTACTGTGTTTATGAATTCATTAAAGCATATTTAAATGTCTGTTCCAGATAAATGATTCCTTACAGGATTTTGGAAATACAATGGAACCTCGAGATACAAGTGCCTCAACATACGAGTATTTTGAGATACGAGCAAGCCTTCGCGCAAATATTTGCTTCGTGATACAAGTATGACTTGAGATACAAGCACGCTTCCAGATGCCGACGCTAGTTGGCCGAAAACAAATACATAAGTTAAGTTAAGTAGTACGCTAGTGTACTACGTACGAATGAACTCTCTTCCCTTCCATCCTTCCTCCCTCCCTCCTCCTCTGCACATGCCACCATTAGCTGCTACTGTATTGTCTGTCTCGAACATGAGAACTAAATCAAAACCACATTTTATTTTATATCACAGGAATACTTATATATTATATTTTGTGTGTGTGTGTGTGTATGTCTCTATAGCAATTAAAACATGTTTTTCTATTGTTATCAGCACTAATAAGGGAGTTTTTTAGAGAGCCGGAATGGATTAATTTTTTTCTGTTATTTCTTATGGGAAAACATGATTTGAGATACAAACACCTCTAGGTTTCACTGTAAAGCCAGGTACAAAAAGTATAAAAAGGGGAATTCACAACGACATACTGTCTGCACAGCGATCTCTGGGAGACGACCTGAAGGCTTCAACTGATATCACAACATCAACCGTAAGACATAAATGTTTCTCTTCAGACCCTCTGTTTTGACTGCCATGAAAGTAATTCATTCTATTGGTGTCTGGACAAACCGCAGAGCAGTGTTGTATAAATGTATAGATTTACAAACATTTCAGTAAATGTCCCAGAGTTGGTCAGAAAAAAAAATAGAAATAAAACTAACAAAAGGATGAAAAATACATGATAAAGAGTGAAAGAGCGAAAGATTAACACATTATAAAAGTAAGAACAGTTAAAATATCCAGACATAAAACAGAATAGTACAAATGAAAAGTACAAAAAATAAATACAAACATATTGTTTGTGAAAGTGAAAATTAGTAATACACATAAAAAAACAACTGTATAAAAAACACCACTTCCTTAGGGAGCATGTTTTTTTAATTCTCTCTATCATTATTTAGGATATCTAGACATTTATTCTTTTAAGATAAGATCAGATAGAGACAAATCATTCATTCGTGTCACAGTAGGGGGAATTCAAAATACATTCATACATAGTAAATTGCATTCAAATATTTTATTTGTAAAGTGTTCGTTAATCATTAATTCTTAATTAATCATTAATTCTTCTACTGACTGTTCTCATTGCTTATCTTGAGATTTGTTTGGTGATAAAACAGGCAAAATTTTTTTTTTTCATTGTCACTTCCACTTTACTGACCACCTGAGGATCAACAGCTTTCAGATCAAATCCAATTTTAAAAAGTAAAAGAAAAACATTACACTCATTCAATACAACTAGTGAAAGCACTCTTTGAACCCAACTGTTTGCCAAACTCGCTCCATTTCCCACAGAGGAAATTAATGTCTCTATGTCAGACACAGATAACTATTGTCTTAGAGCTTATTGTGACATGAATAATCTGTGAACTGGCTCAGAGCTGTTAATTCCATTATAACATAATCATTTTATTTTTGGCCATCCAACTCTCAATATCTCATTCACTCGTGAGAGTTTTTGCTGCGCTCTACCGCCATCATCAGTCAGGATTAATGAGATGTTAATCTGAAAACCACTCTGTCTGAGGGAAGAAGGCGTCAGGTTTGGGTTTCATTCAAGGGTCAGAAAAAAGAAGACATCATAACCTTCTGTTCTGTTCCCTACAGTAACTGCACGCTATTTTCATTGTCCCAATGTATTGTGTAAATTACATTTATAAATGTAGCGCCCACATAAATTTAACAGTCGGATGTTCACTGCACTTTCTGCTAACAAGACAGTTGAAGTCTCACTTTATAGCTCACTATAGAGTAAATTACATGGTGGCTTTTATATAGACAGTAGTGAAGAAGAATGAGGAGGAAGAGGAAGAGGGATTCAAGGATTGCTACAAAATGAACCTGCTTTTGTTTGACGCATGTCATTTTCCACACGTGAAACTCGATACCATCAGACTATCTTCGTATGAAGTGAATGTGAATGATTGTTACACGAAAAATATATTTCACAATAGTAATACAGCAGACATTTTTGTGTGGATGTTTGAAGTTATGAATTGCAGCAAGGTCTTTAGCTGCAGCCATCTCTGGGCTGGATGCCAGCACAAGAGAGGATTTTTATGCTTTTTATGCAAGTGTTAGCTTTCCACACTGCCACAGAATGCTGAAAGTGAGCAGCCAACACAAGTGAGACCCAACTTAAAGGAAACAAGTGTGTGCAGAGGAGGGAAAATGATATGAGCAGGTAGGGGGCAGAAATTGAGTTCATGCTGGCACAGAACTTCAAACAGCAGACTGAATGAAGAAATGGCAGTGGTCTCTCTGTTTGTAGTTAGAAACAACTACAGATGTGCAAAACCTGTATATTCTTGATAACTATTTTACTAATTAGTTCTTTATTATCCTTGTCAATCAGGAGAGCAGGATTCCAAAAAGTTCTGATGTAAAATGTGACAGAAAACATCAACCCAACTAAATTAATTTATTTTTTTCAAAAACCTATTGTTGATATCAGTCTAGGTTAACACTCTCCTCTTTTCATTTTTAAACACAAGACATATTCAGGCATGACAGCATGACATCTACAGTACACCTACCTGCAGGTCCCTGTTCACCAGGCACCCCCTGAGTGGGACCAGCCCCCATTAGTAATGAAGTCTCTGGTGCAGTTTCCCCTTTAACCTGAATAGCTCGATGTGATATGGAGGACAGAGAGGTCAGCAACTGGACCTGAGACAGGAAGAAATAAAAGAAGGGACATTTAACATTCATTACTTTCATTTTAAATTGAAATGTGTTACTTTTATTTCTATTTCTCCAGGGTGTTTTAGGTCATTTTTGCTCCTGTGAAATACGTGTTGGTGTCTTTTCAAATAACTACAGTCTGATTACTGATTTTGAAAATAAAAAAAACACTTCATGTTCAGGATATTTTTTGTAAAAATTATATTTCATTAAATATGAACAAATAATAAATATCTAATATACTTGTATTTCTTTGCATGAAGGTTATGATTGTACTGGCCGGCCCACTTGACATCTAATTAGGTTGTATGTGGCCCATGAACCAAAATGAGTGTCTATGATACACTTGCTTAAGAATTCTTGTCGCTCTGACTGACATAACTTTTAGCTTTAATCCAAGGTAATATTTCTTTTTGGCTTACAATAAAAATTCTTGGCTAACTTATGGCAATTTCTTACATTTTGGCTACATTTTGTTTTCTGGCCCAAACTGAACTGACCTGTTCCTAAATCATGCGCTAATCTGCTGCTACTCAACGACAGAATTGACCTTAGCTGTTACCTTGGTCTCCAACGAATTCAGTCTGTCGCTCAGAGCTGTGATACGGCTGCAGTTTAGACAGTCTGAAAAAGATTAGAAATATAATCTTGTAACCTCTCCAACTGTACTTCCTGGAGAAACCAGTAAGAAGTTCACAGATCTTACTGGAGAGTGGTTCACTGGTGCGTGCAGGCTGCCGACGGAGCGAGGATGGTTTCCTCACTGCTTCCTGAGCCACCAGCTGGTTTTCTGCATCTGCAACAGAAGACAAAAAGACATAAGAGATAATTAGTGCAACTTGCTTTTAATCTAACAAACCAAGGAAGAAGTGATTATTTGTCATATGATAATTTTTTTCTTGTTCTCTTTGGACCGTACACTTACAACTGGATAGATTGAATTATATTTATCTACGCAAAACAACAAAAATATATTTTTTATTCCTGAGTTGCTGTTATTTTAATTTACTTTGGTATTTGCTCACATATTGTCTCCTGCTGTGATGCTAAAAATTCCATGTGGTGGGTCAAAGAAAAGTGTTTTCTAATCTTCATCCCAGTACAGTTACAGTGACTGGACAGCAGTCAGCTACAAAGACAACTGGGTCAGAATAAAAAGAGACAAAAGAAAATATTTGTCTCAACAGACTTGACTTGTTAAATGTACTATCATGCCATCACTGCAGTGTAATACAACTTAGAGTACGAGCGCTGTTTCACAAGATTTCTCCCCCGCACAGTTTTTGACAGTGAGTTGCTTCTTGGGATTACGTCATGAAAAGACTACAGAAGGTTAACACGGTTTAGTGAGTGAAATGGAAATTATTTGCACATTTGGTTTGTCGTACATTTCCAAGAGACATATTTTGCACATCCAGCATCTTTCCAATGTGCTTTCCTTTAACCTTGTTACTTCAGCCAGTGTAAAATCACAAGTTCCTGGGAGAGAGGGCGTGTCAAGACAAACAATAGTTTCCTTGTGAAGAGAGAATGGGCAGACTTGGCTCACATTCAGTATTGCCTTCACTTTATGAAGTGTGGGAGCTTGTGTCCCTGGACTGTGGATGTGTGGAATGGGCAGACCTCAGTGGAAATGCTAGACTGACTCCTTTGTCTGGCCTGGCCTGGCTCTGGTCAGCTCAGGTGCTCCTGAGGCAGACAAGAGGTTGGGATTCAGCACCTCATTAGCCTCCAGGTCGCATGAACTTCTATTCAGCAGCCACAGACGCCACAGTTGATGCCAAGTTTGACACTAATGTCATGAAATGTCTCCTGCAGCACTAAGATACAGCGGGAGAATCCGATTCTTCTCCGACAGCCTCCTGTTGTGCCATCACATGGCACGATCTCGCTCTTTTGCCACAGACTAAAAGAACGAGGGAAAATTGAGATCTCATTGTCCTCAAGGAAAAACAAACATTTGAAAACTTAACACAGGAAAGAACAATAGACTGAGTGATTACTCAAGGAGCAAGGAGTGAGAGTGAGGGTGAAGGAGGAGGATGAAGAGTTGATAAACCACATGATTCTGGGTAAGCTGAGAGCACTCCAGTGATTCACCGTCCTCTGAATATGGGCTCATGATTTCACTGGGTTTTTCTCAGAGGATTTAGAGTGCGGACGGATTAAAACCATGTAAGAGAGTTAAATAGTATATACTTATGGTTGTAGAGAACACTTGCATGTTTCAATAACAATGTAAACCTTTCACACAGAAGAAGAAACACACATGTTGGCCTGTTTTTCATCTGTGTTCTAACTCTGTCCACAGGAAAGTGTCAGAGAACGAGGGCAAAATTTTATGTGCACACAAGTTTACCTATCCTCATGTTTTGATTTTTAAAAAACTGATTTAATTTCCAGGTACCAGCCACTCCCTCGTTATCCTCTATTTTATTTTAGGTTTCTGTTCACAGATCACAAATCAGATCCCCTAAAGGGAAATTCCAGTCCAAACACATAATTCTTCTAAAACTGTACAGATAATCTTAACACTACTTTTAGATATAAAATATTTATTAAAATATTATTAAACTATCCCTTTATACTGTAGGTCAGCTGTAAAAATGTTGGGCAGCAACATTCCTTTAAACTTAAAAACCCTTCCATTTTGTCCCATCAGGAGGAGAGTGAGAGGAAGAAAGCAAATACAGACCATGACCCCTGGCTGGCCTGGTAACGCCTTGGGAACCCCCCGGAAGAGCTGGAGAACGTGGCAGGGGAGAAGGAAGTCTCAGCTTCTCTGCTCGGACTGCTGCCCCTGTGACCTACCTTGGATGAGCAAGTTCTCTATATAAAACATTTAAAACCAAAAAGGCCTTTACACCACAGCAGTTTGTGTAGACAATTCTGTGGTGTTCCGATCATGTAGTGCATTAAGTGCGAAAGGTGACTCTGAATAGGAACTATAACCCTTTCTACAAAGGTTCCCTTGGGTGGGAAGGCTTTTACACACTTCCCACCCAACACCACCTTTTCTCCATTCTGACAAAAGAGAACATTTCAGTGCCAAGATCCCTCTGCTACACTCCTTACATTGAGTTAAGCCATAAGCCAACTGTGGCCCAGGAACAAGTGTCTCCCACACACACCTCTAACATAATCCCTGTCCCTGTCCTACAACAATAAATGTAAAATCCTGCAGCTCTGATCCTGGTTTTCTTCTCTGTCTTGACTACACGGTCTGCAGTGTGTGTTTTCACACATCCAGGATATGTTTGCGCAAGAAGTGAAGACCAAAGAGAACTTTGATTAAAGTTTTTTTCTCGTCCAATAACAACATCTTCACAGTTAATGAAGGCTCCCGATGGACACGCTTCATTGTCTCCACTCTTTGTTCTCAGTAGACTAATTGCCCCAGCTGAGAGTAGAAGGGTGGTGTCAAAGAAATGTGTGAATGTATTTGACCCTGTGCCCCGTGTTACACTGAGGCCTAATCAGTTACTCAGCCACAGCTCTTCATTAGAGAAATACTCCCACAGAGAGTTCAATGGGCCGAAAGAAGTCCCAGCATTAGCGCCGTCTCTCCTTCTCTCTCTTTTACTCTTTCTCTCTTATTCACACACACACACACACGCACACACACATAAAATCTGGATTCCAATTAAATGCCCAAACTGGTCCTTTAATCCTATTATATAGACTTCATGCAATAATGTTTATTAAAAAAGGAAAAGGAAGAAAATAAAAAGTCAAAGCAAGATAAAGGTTAGCATAACAGTTAGTTTAGGTTTAGGTTAGTTTCATTTCAAATTACTTCAGCCACAACACTGAGAATATAAGAAAAATATGAGTAGATGGAAGCATATATGAATACAAGCAGGTTTCTGTGGGAATGTGTTTAGAGGCAGTTATGAAAGAAGACCTGAGGGAGTGTTTCTGCTTAAGCTCATCATAAAGTGAACTGTATGTAAAAGTATTACTTGGCAGAAGAAAAATGGGTCTGACAGTGATGAGAAACCTCTGAGAAGTAATCAGATGTTGGAGGAGATCATCTGGATATGGAAAATCCTGCTTGTAAAGTCTGTGAGATTTTTTTTACATCATTCAGTAGCAACACAATACGGAGCCCCTAAAGGGACATGGGAAAAAAAGAAAAAAAGAAACATATCGGGTTCACGAAATACTTTCTCGTGCGCACAAGAAAGTATATCTGAGACATTTTGCCACACATACATACAGGGTAATACATTAAAAAAACAAAACACGTACGGTGGGGAAATCTAAGATACCGGCATGTCATGCTAACTTTGTCGTGATAACTTTCACGTAATTACGTGTTAAGTTAAATACACTGGTCCCTCTCCTGTCGCAGTCGTTGCGATAGGAGGGCACAACAACAGTGCCCTCCTGTGTCTAACTGAGGTACCCTACATTAATTAAATGCTCACCATATATACAGTACATATGTCACGCATGACATGCCGGTATCTTAGATCTCCCCACCGTACGTGTTTTGTTTTTTTAATGTATTACCCTGTATGTACTGTATGTGTGGCAAAATGTCTTAGATACACTCGTGCTCACAAGAAAGTATCTCGTTTGCACTAGAAAGTATCTTGTGAGCACGAGATACATTTCTTTTTTTCCTTTTTTTTCCCTATGTCCCATTAGGGGCTCCGTAACACAACAAGTGTGTGGAGTTTTGTTTTTACAAACACTGGCTGGCGAACTTGCTGACGACGCAAAGGACCATTTCACATCAACTCTATCGACATGGGTAACTGACCACCAGCCTGCAAAACCTAAAAGAACTCCCAGTGACACTGAAACACTAGAATTATGGCCCTGTGGAAGTATGCCTCCACCGACTACTGCTATTTCAGTACAAACATCTTGTCCAGACTTTTAAACATGCAGATGTTGACTTAGAAATAAAAGAAATATATAAAGTTCCAGAGGCCAAAAACATGATTTGTGAGGCTGCATTGACCTTGACCTCTTACCACAGCCCATTCAGATCCAAACACTTGATTTTTGTGTCCAAGTCAACATGTGTGCTTAACATATTCAAAGGAATTCTTGAGAAAAGACACCATTGAAGATAAAAATGGGGTCACCTTTGACCTTTGATGTTGTGCCTTTGATGTGCCAAAAAGCCTGTCCTTTGGTCATTGTGTCCAATTAAACAATAATGAAAAAAAATGGTAGAATTCTTTCATGATGTTTTTGATATTCCAGGAATTCGATGCATGTATGGGCAACTTGAAAAACCCTATGTTGTGGCTGACATTGGCAAAGAGGCATAGAGAATGAGACAATTCAGACGTGCTGTGAAACAAAGTTATGCCAAGATGGGAAACATACAGGGGAGGGGGAAACCCTGAAAACTCAATTGTACTGAAACCAATAGAAACACATTTTGGTCATGGGTTTCAAAAGAAGCATTGTGAATCTGGAAGTAGTTCAAATAAAGGGAGTCTTGATGTAAATCCTTTATTATTGATCTCTAGACCCCACTCGGAGATCAGCTGGTACCACCTGAGTGAGAATCAAACACATATGAAACACAATGGCTTGTGTGGTTTTTCATCCTGGGACTTAGCGATGATATTAATTCATGTGAACAGTCCAGCTAAACCCTAACCTCATTCTAATGTTTTTTGAGTGAAAAGAAATAGAATAAAATAAAACAGACTTTGTTGTCACACAGGGAAAATGCGTGAGGTCTTGTACACCAGTTGTAGAAAATCTGACCTTGAAACGTACACAAACTTGAGGTGAACCCAAAACTTGCGGTCTAGAACATGAGTAAGTAGTAGAGAACCACACTGTATAGTTGTACAGCACATACGATACATGTCCCTGCGAAGATGTCATGTCAGCATTGAAAAATAATTTTCCAAACCTTGCCCAGACTGTGGGCAAAATGGATCTGTTCAGAAAATGAATCAAACCATAACTCAGTGTCAATATTGGTGCCAGAAATGTTTGTCTTCTTCTGCCTATTTTACCATTACTTTTTTAGTTACTTTATTTAGTATACTACTTCTTCTATTTTATTTCTTTTAATCTTATTCACTCTACATATTATTATCAACTGTTTTTTTCATGCTTAACGTGATGACTGTGCACAATATCAACACATTCACAGCTTTTGCTTTGAAACTCCATTGAACTTTATTCAAAACATAGGTCCAAAAACCTGCTAATTCTAGCATTTTCTTTTTTTTTTTTAATATTGAAATTAAAATAAATTTGCCTTTCTCTTGCGCCATAGTTCTGCACCATTTAGAGTGGCCTAGTAAATAACAATAAACCCCTTGAAACTTTAACACACCACTATTCACCTCTGGTGGTACTTAAAAACTACTGTGCACCAGAATATTAAATCTTATTACAGCTTATCTTTATTTTCATCCAAACCGCTGGTTCCCATGAGAAACATGTCAGTGGAAAGGCAGTGTTTATTAAAACCCTTACAGAGGTAATGCACACACACAGCCTAAGGTTCTATTATTGTTCTGTCATTCACTTTGAGCAAAAATAATCCAAAGACCTTGTGTCAGAATCCCAGTTGTTGTTGCCAACCAGAGTCTTTTAGAACACATCTGCCTCAGCTTCAGTGACAGCCTGATCTCTGAAGCTCATCACTGAGTTCAGTTTATTTATTCTCTTCCTGTGCAGAAATGTTGGGCAGCCTGAAGACAGGCCAG
>NW_007585117.1:308682-326411 GCF_000523025.1 Cynoglossus semilaevis | reverse complement strand
CAATGAAAGGCAGATATTTTGTCCTGAAGCCCGTTCTGGATCATTCAGACACCTCTCTGTAAGGTAATTGAGTTATTTCAGAGTTTGAAGTCGTGTTGGAAGATAGCAGTACGAGTCCTGGCAGAAGCGGTGAATGATAGACACACACACACACACTCGTGCGCACACACACACACACACACACCAGCAGAGTTAGCAGACACAGCAGAGCGCACGTTCCTGATCCATCTTTGTCTGGTCAATTAGCTGAGCTCAGCGCTGCAGCATCCTTAGTGACCAGGTGCTGACATCAGAGTAGATAAAGTGTTTATCTCTGTCGTAGCACTGCTTCAAACAGACTGAAGACTGCTGCTGCTTTTAGATATAGACACACACACACACACACACTAACACATACACAACAACGGCTTTCACATTTGCAGAGCACACCACACGTAATAAAAATAAATCAAGCCAAGCTAAACAAGGTGGAAACTCCACCAAACTGAGGTGGCAATACGCTAAAATTGTTTCATTCTGTTCTCCTGCCTCTAATATTCTCTATTACAGGCCTAAAAAGTTAGACTACTGTGAAAAGCTGTATTATTGTGAAAAAAATGACTTAATGCTACAGCAACATGATGACCACACTCTTGGATAAACAGTTCAAGTCCATACAAGCTATTGTGTACAGTGGGGTGCAAAGACAGTGGCAGAGGAGGGTGCTGATGCTGAGCTCCATTTGTAATGAAAGGTTGAACAGATCTGCAGACAGAGTAATAGTCAACACCACTATGTACAGAAGAGAGGTAGTTATGTGAGAAATGGACGTAATGGACGAAACAAGATTTGTGGAAGTGATGGGTAACGATGTGAAGACAGGTGTGAGATCTAAGTGAGCAGCCTAAAAAAGAAAAAAAAAAGAGGCAAAACCACGTTTCACAGAAATCAGTACCAGCACAGACACCATGAAGGGGCCTTTTACTCTAGAAAGGCATGAACTACACCACACTTATACAGTATAATAAAATCTTAGCAGCCATGATGGTTGCTATTCTCTATGTGTTCTACAAGTTGTAATTATTTTTACTGACATTTTTCTATATTAATAATCACATTTTTGGATTAATCACAAATGAAAACATACATCCAACTGTTTTCGGTCTTTCTGTTGCAGCAATATAGAGAAAAAAACAAAAAAAAGTATTTGTCATATTTAAGAGGGTAAAGTATGATTAATCGTGATTATAATTAATCAAGAATAATTATGATTAATCCACTCATACCATGTATCAGTTTCAAACATTTTATCATTTAATGCCCTACCAGTTATAATAATAATATGGAAAAATGTAGAAATTAAAGGATACAAAACAGGACATGATCTTGTTTATCTTTCCTTACCGTTGCTTCTTTGACCACTACTCAGTTCAATCACACCTGTACTCCCCCTAGTACACAACTGTTACTGAACTCCTGTCTTTACTGTGTTTTCCCAGACTCACAGGTTTCTTTTACTAGGTGACTGACTTTAAGCCTGAGACACTTCATCATTTCCTCCTGTTGTAAACGCACCTCTACCTCCCTCGCCTCCACTATGAGAATGGTCCAGCCCACAGGGTGAACAGGTTCAGCTGTAATTACAGGTGAGAAGGAAGTGCAGCCGTGCTTTAACAATCAGTCACATAATTGATCCCAAAGGAGAGCCAGACTTAATCCTCAACTCCAAGTCCATGGTTAAGACAGAAACAAGTGCAGAGAGGCAGCCAGTCTACACCTGCTGCGGTTTATACGTCTGGCTGAGGCGTTAGAAAGACCTGCACAGAATGAAATCCCCCCCAAAGTCTGCAGGACCCCAAGGTGAGAGCACTAGGGGTCAGACAGGTCCTCACCTGAGGCACACACACATCGCACCTCATCAATCATCACAGCCACTTAAACCAAGGTCAAACAGGCCGGAGCACACATTCACCATGTGACCTGAACAACGCAGCTCACAGCCAGACCCCCACCTGTGACCACCACAGTGAACATATTGATTATTGTCTAGCAAATAAAAACAGTATGTATTAAATCATTATTCAGTAAACTATTTAATCTAGAAGTTATTATTTGCAACAAACTATAAAAGAGTCCAACAAAACGTCCATGTTGAATCTCCTTTTAGACAAAAATCTATAATCAGCCACCTGTTCACCTGCTGAAACTCAAAATGTTAGTTGTATAATCTTTTACTGTCACTTCACCTCTTCAAGTACGTTCAAAATTAAAAGCTCAAATTATGTTTGAGCTTAATGTAATTTGACACGTTGTCTTTGAATTTCAAAGTCAAGCACAAGATATATTTTTAATGAATGCAAACAAAAAATTCAAATAAAAAACAGTGACATAAATACGAAGCGCAGCAAGTAAACGGATACGTATAAACAGCCTACATCTAATTTGTCTTTAGCTCCTCCAGTCCCAGACACCTCTCTCTCTCTCTCTCTCTCTCTCTCTTTGTCTCTCTCTCCCTCCTGGTCTAATCAGTCTCAGGAAACGTCTCTGCCCCAGACGCTGCAGTCTTTACCTCACCTTCCCTCTAACTCACACATACTATCTCTCTGTTTTTCCAGCACATACATGTAGTGATGCTGATGTCAGTGACAAGGTCTGTATCTCAGTCTGGATTGCCCTCCTGCCCCTTTTCTCCAGCGGCAGGTGGTGTGTAATTTCAGCACCAGAGACTGGTGGGGTGTCTCTGGTGGTCTGCTGACAGAAACCCCATTCAGACATGGAGTTAACATCCATGCTGAGTGATCCCATCACATGTAGAAGTCTGAGTACAGTTCAGGGTTAAACGCCCTTCAATTTGTCTGGAATGTGTCCTGAGATCCAACCGCAAAACTAAATTCAGAGCTGGATCTTGGATTTATGTCACAATTGGACCTTCTTTGTTTTTTCAAGTGATAAAAATTCTGTTTATACTACAAGGAGATGTGACTCTTATGATGCTCTTACATGCAGTCACACACATTTACAGCATTTTAATGGTTCTCGTGAGCCTCTGAGCCACAACATGTCATTTTTCTGATACTTTTGTGATTTATGTATTTTTTTTTACTTAGCTTTCCTGATAACAGGACAACAGACTCAACAAACACCAAAGAGAGGAAAGTGAATTACACTCCTTGGCCGCTGCTCAAGTCTGCCAAGTGACACAGATTTACTTGCCTGTTAACTGGTTTGGGTTAGAGTCATTTAAAATTTTTTTCAAACCTTGGGTCAAGTCTCTAGGGTTTTGAATTGGAGTCTGAGTCACTGCTGCTGGATTACAAGTCAAGTCATGAGTCCTGATTCTGATTCTGAGATTAAAATACCAACAATGGCGTGTGTGCACCTCTGTAGTTGGTTCTCACCCAGACTGTTCTCATAGCAATTATCATAATATTATCCCAGGCACGTTTTAATGCCACGTGTTAACACCTGGCCTTCAAAGTGTCCATGTACGATGGGATGACAGAGCATGGATGGTAATCACAAAGCAGAAGAGGAGCCGCTCTACATTCATACATATAAAAGAAGTAAGAGTTACCTGCACAGGACACGGCGCTAACTCTTCCATAACCTTCCGCCCGTCATGTTTCCTCCCTATTCTCTTTTCCTGAAGGCTTCATCACAATGTCTTACCGCAAAAAGAGGCGGGGTCCAGTCTGCTGAGAGCACCTGCAGGGCCCCTCGTATATATAGTAGTGACAGGAAAATTAACCTCCTTTTTAACGCTCACTCACCACCTACACCTCTAATTACTTAGCACAGCCTCCACAGTTTGTTAACTGCTTGTTTGTCTATGTGTCTTGTGTTTCTGGCCTTTACTGTCCACCATAAAAAGACAGACCCTGAAAACCAGGGGAGAACGTGGAATTTAAACTTTAGAAAGAAAAAATAAAACCGAAAGAATTTTAAGTAAATTTTAAATAACTGGACCCACTCTGGTACATTGCCGCCTCAGTTGTGTAACAAATAGATAAATGGAAACAATTTTCTCTGCTTCATGACAGCAAACAATGCTGTGGTCTATGTAAAATGGCTAAAATTAGTGGTGGGCACATCTGTTGAATTTCAGTGTTCTGGATTGAGATCGTATGTGGTTGGGACCAGCCGCACTTACAAAACCACACAGCAGTCTTTAAACATTTCCTCCACTTGAAAGCAGCAGATGTCTTATAAAAGTATGTGGTGGAGGCTGATGATGCAGCTTACACCCTTCACTTTTATTAAGAACTGAGACCCCGGCTCCTCCCTGTAGTGACCCCGCTGACACAAGTAAAAGCTGCTTTGTCAACTTTTCCTTGGCGACACTCTCTCTTTCTCTCTCTTTCTCTCTATTCTAATGAACTTAGTTGGCATCTTATGGTGTGCAACCTTTGTCCCCGCTCCCCAAATCCCTATCCACACTGTGGTCACCGCAGCAACAAGTAAAAACAGACCCAGTTGACTTGATGGAACCACGTGCTCCTCCTCTGCTGCTTTAATGTGGCAGGGAGGGTCCTGGGCTCCTCTTTGACCTCTGCTTTTAAAACACTTTCCACACACTGCAGTAACTGAACCCAAGTGGCTGACACACAAAAGAACAACCACCGCCTGAATTAGAGCTCACGCACACACACACAAAATGACAACATATTAACTGCAAGTTATTGCTGCTGACTACACAAGTTTTAAATATCATGCACTGAGCTGTTTAACAGTTTGCACTTTATAAGCTCTAGGGACTAAAACAGGCAAATGGCATCAATATTACCAACAACTGGTTTTCCTTTAAAAGATAATTTTGCTTTATTGCAACCCAGATCTTTTTAAAGTGCATTTCATTGACATCGAGTTTTACTACTGCAGAGAACTGGAGACGTGGGCAGCAGTTCTGCAGACGTAGAAACACACACAAAGCAAGGCTAAAGACACGTTGGTAGTTAACAAAGACCACCTCAACAGATAAGCAGTTTAAGACAGGTGATCTGTGATGGATGTTTGGTTAATGAAAGCTGGGTAGAATGTTTGACACTGTAATATTTTTAATTTTATTTCAGCTCCACATTTGGACCACTCAAGAGTACTGAGTGTGTACTGTCTATACTATGAGCATTCCCAACTAACATGCTGTCCTCTGACCTATGGTGTCAAGTGAAGTTTGGAGACATTTTATAAATATTATAAAAGAAAGTCTTATCACTGAAATGTTACCTATTTGCCATGTAACTTTTGCAAGTGACTACAATTGTTCAAAAGTACAGTCAAGGCATAGAATTAATCTGGCATTTTCAAAATAATGTGTCTTTTGTCCAATGTGTAAAAGATGTTTTATTTTGAGAATTTACTGATCCTTAACAATACCTCACCCTAACCCTAAACAATCGCTGCAGCACTACTGGTCCATGGTACTGTCCAGAACCAAGTATCAACTTGTCCTTAATACAAAAAAGTTTGAGGACCACTGTTTTACATTATTACTGGAATTACAAATGGACACATATTTTGCTCTGCACCGTTTCTGTAGCTTTTCTTCATTTATAGACCTACAAAACAATAGGTAAAACATAATTAATGACAATTAAGCCTGACATCATGCCTGATCTTTCATGTACATGAAGTTGAAAATTGCAGCACTTTTTAATTTTAATTTAATGTCACAACCGGAAAAAAAAAATTCTGCAACTTTTAGCTGGTGTTGTTTTTCACTCAGTTCTAAATTGTAATACTCTACTTGTTTAATCTTTTAGGGTTTTTCCAAAAAATATTAAAACCACATGTAGGAGACCCAAATAATGGAACTGACCAAGTGTAATGGTACCAGTTTATACACTGCTGGGCTCTGCAGAAACACACTCGATTCCTGCTTCACAGATTTTTCACTCTGATCCTGTTTGTTTCCACACAGAGGCTGTCAATAGCTCTGGCTCCCTGCACACATCTGCAGCCACGGAGAGCAGACCACAGACCACGGGCTACAGACCAAAGTGCCGGATCGGTAAATACTATTCTCTGCATGCCTGAATGACACATCCAGTCCAAGGTAATTTATTTTGTCCACATTTAAACTGAACAATCAGAGATATTTTTTTCCATAACCATAACCATGTTAACAATAAAAACATGGGGAGAACCATCTGACAACCCTGCAGCAGGATCCATAACAACCAAACAGAAAATGTTCCAGTTAAACACAGTGACTGTACGATAGTGACTGCACTCATACCTCCAGAGCCAACACAGGACTTCCAGACTGTAGAGATTCCAGGTCCCCTTAGGACAGTTTTTCAATAGCTTCAATAGCAAACCATAAACCTGCCTCGCTCCACAGAGCCATAAATGAAGTGAGCAGCAGACGTGTGGTCAGAATTAGGCCAAATCGTTTCCTCACTATTGTTTGACTTCTCTTGAAGATTGGGGTTCTTTCTGACAGCACTGTCCATTTCCACTGTCATAACAACTCATCTGATTCGTCACTGTCCTGCGGGACATCTCATGTAACAGCCTAATCTCCATTTTGTCCCCGTAAGCCTGGATCGTTTTACTGTGGATTCGCTTAGCTCTGCTCAGAGGGTCGTCACAAATTGTAACAGCGGAAACACAGCGTTTTGCTACATACTTTTTAATACGATTCGGTCAGTGAAGTCTTTGAGGAGGAATTTTATTTCTAACCTCGTCTCATTACGTACTCCCCTTGTCATTTTAAATATCCTTAACTGCCAATATAAGCCATCTCTAGGCACACAAACATGTGTAAAGTTTGAGGGTCACTATTCACTCTTTAAACTGTTGAAACATTGGGATTGTATTTGGATTCAACTTACAAACTCTGACGAAAAAAGATTTCCCTCATTTCTCTTTAATGAAAATGTCACTAATCAAACACTGGCAACAACTGCCTTCACTGCAAAGAAACCTCAAAGTTTTTGACACAAAGCATTGACCACAGTCACAGTTGACTTGTTTTTTTATCAAGCATTACTTCATGGCTTAGCTTTAGTATGTTCTTTCATATTCACAGGTTTAATGTAACACAATGAATGTTCTGTTTTACAATATGGTTATATTTCCATGTTTGAAGACAGGTTTTAGTGTGGACCTGGCTTTTACTGTAGTCAGAGATGGCGTTTTAAACTCTGGATGAATATTGTCTAAAAATATAAAAATAACTAGTTCTTAAGATAATCAGGATGCTCAAAAGTTTATTTTTTCGTATGGAAACATGGACTAAATCTTATTTTAACAGAATTAAACGTAACATCACAAAAATGGCAACTGTTCAATGCTTTGTGAAAATGTCGGATCAGGACTGATTTGTTTGCCCTGGTTCAATAATGTTAGGTGGAGTTTTTATTTAGTTTCTTACTGCAGTAGTGAAAGTAGTAAGCAAAACGGGGGCAGAGTTAAAAAAAAAACTGTTTAACTTGCTGATGCTGTGAAGCGCTCCAAAAACTGTCACATATGAGTAACTTTTGAAAGCGGCGGCAGAACTCCAGGATCAACATCACTACTTTCGCAGCCCATGGTCAGTGTTAGATTGATGAGTCTGCTGCAAACCACCGCTCCATTGTCTTCACCGACAACTTAGTGCCAAACATGAGCATCACTCTTTATAACATTACACGTTTCTGTGCAACTGTACACCTGTTAAAACACATTCAGCGAAGGACACAGACCACATTACTATGCATCTGGGACATGAACAACACAGCCATCCACCTGATACTATATTGCATCAGTGTGTTGGACAGACGGTATGTCTTTAATCACTTTGTCTTGTAGACACACACTCAATGCTGCTGCTGCAAATGGAGCTTTAAGTTAAGGCAGCAAACTTTCCACTCTTTACTTTCTCTTTCAAGGATTATTAGAAGTTTAAAAAAATCTGTTCAGCAAAGTGTCATTGTGATCAAACCAGATGGTGAACTGCTGTGGATTTCTGGATTACAGATGTTTATAAAAGTGCTTCAGCTTTCAGACAGACAAATTAACAGACTCTTATTTCATTACAAAAGGAAATGGGAAATTATCTCAGACATATTGTGAAAAATACAATTGTTTGGCGATGCTCTAATTCCTCTGTGTAAATATTTAGATTCTCTAGTCCTCAGCTGTTACAAGTCTGTAATATAATTTTCTCAACCCTAGAGTAAACTATTAAGATTGTACAATACTTTTTAAGTATTAAGTATTGCTGAGAATCAATGGAGAATCAGAGGTTCCCAAAGTGGGGGGCAGCAAGATAAATTAACTTTAATTTCCTTTTTTTATTTTACCTTTTTTTAACTTTAGTTCCTTGGTCAGTGAAAATAGCAGTTTTGTGGTAACTGCTTTGTTTTACCTGTTCTTAATTCCACAGTTTATGATGGTACACTTCAGTTTGCCGATGTGTGGTAATGGAAAACAACAACCTGGAAGATTTAGTTTTACAGTAACTACTTTTTACAAGATTTGAGCTCAGTTCAGAAAGCGCTGATGCATACTTCAAAACATATGTTGTACTTTGGAGTTTTCTTGGTTTACCTCTCCTGGTCTTAAGGGTCTTAAGAAATCTCTTAATACTTTCATTTTAGAATTGTGTTAATATTTGGAGTATTACTTTTTTATTTAGTATTTAAAACTTGTGCTTATTGTCAGGTCTCTTATAGTTTGTGCTTATAAGCCGACCATGACCCACATTTCTGCAGTTTTACCAAATCACTCTAGAGGTTTGACCACATTTCTCCCTCTTCTAAATACATCCACAGGTCACAGAGCTGCACGAATATATGGTCCCAGAGAGTGAGTGGAGTAGATGAGTGTATGAAGCTGAGCTCCTTTCAGTCTAATCCTTGGCTGAATGGTGTGCTGTGTGCCAGGCATTCCCCTGTGTCTTTCGAAGGCTTTCTGAGGATTAGACCCCACTTACCTCCAGGGGCTGCAGGGTGGTATCAAAGCTGATTGGACTTTTTTTTTAGGTTCACCTTGATATCACCATGGATAGTGAGCCCTTACTCAGGCAAAATCACAGGTAAGTATCCTGGAACACAACACCTGGTGAGACATGAGACACTTACACAGGTCTCACACACCTGGCCGGGGTCAGAACTGCATAAATCCAGCGCAGATATAACTGACTGAGTGTCGACTGATGGCTGACCCGTGGGATGTGGAGCATTAACTTCGGCATTAATGCAGATACACCACACCTCTGCTCACCGAGGTTATGAAAATACAAAATGCAAATCACAAGCAAAAAAGAAAAGATTAAATCATGTTTCCCCCTGTGTCAAACACAGGCCTGAAAAATTGGCTGAATGTCAGTGAAACATGTTTGTGAATGACAGCAATCTGGACTTAATTTGTCTGATCACTTCCAGGGCACAGCAGGCTTTACACCAGATTAACACACATCCAACAAAACTAAGACAGTCAAAACAAACAAGATGACTGATCTGCACCTCAACAGCGTGTGACCCCTACCACCGCTAAAATCCAGGGAGGGAAGTGAAGGAAGAATTCATCATAACATAACACTGAGTGAGGGGTTAGAATTACCCCTCCAAAAGGCACATAAAAACAAATACACAGAGATGGCCAAAAGCTATGAGCTTCAGTCTTCTGACTGAGATACAAAAGCAGGGTTCAAACCGTCTGGGGTCACTGAAAATAAACCATGTCTAACTTTAAATATATACATATTATAATATGAAATGTGTTTAAATGTATGACACTAAAATAGCATGTAGGAGATGTTAATCTGAGGGCGGCCAAAGCTGTGAAAGCTACGTGTAAGTCCAGAAGATGGACACAAAAATATGTTGAATGTTTTGGAATCTTCAGAAATGACCTCTAGGGGATTTGAGCAGTCTGTACATGAACAATCATGACATACAGGATGAGGATTCTGGAGCCACAACACTTGTACTGTTATCTCCATGTTGTATCATTACTCTTTGTTCCCTCAGTGATGAGGTAGGATTACTAGCATGGGGGTTCTTTGTGCATGTCCTGAATCCTCTTCACAGGTGTCTTTAAGCATCAATAAATCTCTGCTACCTCTGATTTAAAGCCGAGTTTTTGCACATCAAACCCAGTGACGACATCACACTTCAGGTCTGTTACTCTACCTTGACATGTGGGTCTGTCTCATGTCCACTTCATTTAACAGATGTGGAAAAAGGTGGGCCCCCTGCTCTGTGCAGGGTTTGTTTGTGTTTTGCACCATTAAAGATAATTCTCCATGCTATCTTTGTGCGCCACAAAGGGATGTTAGACCAAAGAGGAGCTGGGGTTGACGGCACAAGCACACAGGGTAGACAGTGTTTTTGTATGAAATGAGAGGCCAAGAGCGGAGGTCGAGTCAAGAGATAGAGGTTATCTCTGGTACAAATTTATGTCCAGAATCACTTAAAATAAGCAAAGACATTTAAAGAATCAGTACGATAACATTACAGAGAAAGACATCAGTCAGATGTTTCACGGGTTTATACTTTTTTTCATTTTACTCTATGAAAAGCTCAAACCTAAAAGCAAAAATAATGTTGACTTCAGTGTGATAAATGCCAATGACTAGATCACTGACTATTTTATTATATCAACATTCTAGGTTATGGTACCCAGAGCAATAATCTATGCTAAATGCTAATAGATCTTTGCTCATGTAGCTATAAATTCAGAAGAAAAGCATTGTAAAATTAAGTTTCATGCTCAGCCACAAATCAACATCAAGGTCAGCAGATCCCACTTCACTACACAATGACTCCAGATAAACTAGCAAATACATAAAGCATAGCATTATATAAAAACATTCCCCTCAATCACAATTACTGGATGACAAAGAAATGTATAGTATCTGACCTAATTTATTCTCTCTCTTTTCTACTTAGTGAACTTAGTAAACACATTGAAAAAAGGCCCACTAGGTGGCAGCTGTTCAACTTAAATAGACTTTGATGCTGGTGGAACTCAAAGTAATGCAATTATCACTCCCATAATGCTTTTTATATGGTGGAAATGTAATTTTCATTTCTTTGAAGCAAAAATACAATCATGAAGTTTCAATTTATGGTCTGGGTATCAAAACAGGGCAGATGTGATTAAACAGTTCAGGGGTTTATAGTCCCATATGTCACAGTTGTGGCCAGACAAATAAAGCCCAGGTCAATTTAGGGGTGTCTTGTGGGCAACCACTGCTGTCAAAAGCTTAATGTTTCAGCATACAATTCGGAAAATTAATTTACATTAGATGTATATAAAGAAGTATTGTTGAGACAAAACAAAGAACTCATGACAACCACAAGTGTGGTCAAACTGTGGTTCTAGTACCATCTACAGACACAACCCCACATTACTGCCTACTCCACACAGAAGAAGAAGAAACTCTTTTAACTAGACTGAAGTATTTTGTTTCAATCTTCTCTTGTGATGATCTTAAAGTTTAGACTGAATTAAGCTATCATATATCATAGAACATCACTGTATTCAAAGGCTCAGATGACCATGTCTGCATCAGTTAGATGCATATTAAGCTTCATGGACGGATTAACCGACACAATGTCATACAGCAGATGTGGAAATGGGCCTCCTTTTTTTGGCTTTATTACATAGAGGCGACAGTCCAGGAAAGTTTTCAGCAATGATGAGTTTTATTATGACCATCTCCTATTCTCCCTGCATCTGCCAAGGCAGTGATTCTACTAGGTGTTGTGTGAAATCTTTTCCCCGTCACTCTTTAGCCAAAGATTTGATACAGACCAAGAAAAAAAAAGCTCCCACACTTCACAACTGTACTGCAATTTACTGTCTCTGCTAGAGATCACTGGGAGAGCAAAACGATGAAAACTGCTGGAACATAGATAAGAGAGAAGAGGAAGAGAGGAATCAGAGGGAGGAAGAAGCAGCTCTGCTATTCATGGCGTCTTCACTCCCTCATCCTCTGCCCTTCTGCCGTCACACCAGAATGTGGGTCTTATCTCTGAAAGGTACTTCAACACAACATGCCCACAGACAGAGACAACTTTGTGAGTTCGCTCACACCAGGATGAAAGCAGACGCATACAGATGGGAGGCTGTCATCCCGGGGAGTGGAAGCAGATTACAGAATCAGATGAGTGAGTAGGGAAAAGCAGATCAAAACACAGCAGAGCTGTCACTGCCTCCACAGTGAAGAGAAACAACAGACCTAACGAGAGGCTAACAGTGCCGGGCCATCAATCATGTAGCTCCTATCAGCCAATAAAACAGAGGGTGTGATCACGGCCTGAGGTCAACAGACGTCAGCTGAGCGGGGCTCTAGTAGGGGCTGGCATGGTGGATGTGGCCCTAATCTCAGCTACACATTACAAAGAAACACAGGCTCTAATTCAAACTCCTCCCTGCTGGCATTCACAAAGTTTTTCAACAACTGCCTGCCCTGCACTCCCACACTGCCTCACTGTAAAAAACTGCTGATCAGGAAAAGAGAAACGACTCCAGGAACTTTACAGTAGACACTTTAGCAACATCAGTGATTCCGGGCAGCTGCACCTTGAGATAAATCACCTTCGATTATTTGATGAAGCGGTTTCCCTAAAAATAAACAGTTTGTTTGAATTTTTATGTGCAAATCTTTTGTCCTGCTTCTGCCATCACCAGGCAGAATTGCAATAAATCAGAAATGGAAGTTGCTGCGCATTCATTTTAATTCTGTCTTCAACCTGTTTTTGTCCATTTTTGTCACACAGCAACTATTAGAAATCTCTAACAGCACAAATACAAGGGTATAGACCAGGGGTGTCAAACGTATGGCCCACGGGCCAAAACTGTCCCACTGGGAGGTTCAATCTGGCCCACTTGATACATTTTGAATGTCAAAAAAGCACAAAGACTTCATGTTCATGATGTTTTGCAAAAGTGTATTAAATATAACGATTTTCTAATAAACCTTTACTTCTTTGTATGAAAAAAGGTGAACATGCCCACTTGACATCTAATTAGGCTGTTTGTGGCTCCTGAACCAAAATGATTTTGCCCCCCTTTGTTTAGACCAAATTAAAATAATTCTGCAAAAGAAGATCTTTTTTTTTCACCAAAAAAGTTCTTCTTTTCAAAACAGCATTTCTGTTTTTTGTTTAAAGAAAACTTTTTCCAAAAATATAAAAGCTATATTACCCCTAGCCTGAAAACATGATTACAGCTGACCATAAAACGTGTGACATAATGTGTCTTTTAATACATAAAGTTTTAATTCTTAGATAAATACTGTGTTACAGCTTCAGTTGTCGAACACTGGCAACAACAAAAGTTGAACAAAGGAAGATGCTGACACATCAAGGTAAACAGTATGCACAGTTTTATAGCCATGAAACGTGGTGGTGGAAAAAAGATTTCAGAAACTCAAGAGAGAGAAACTTAAGAGATACGCCCAAAGAGCAGAGTCTAAACCTTAAAACCACGGCCAAGATATTAAGAGACAAAGATCACTCTAGAAGTTGAGTGTAAAAAAAAAGACAGTCCTCAGTGGGAATGGACTGAGGTTGTAAATTGAGAGACACTCCAGCTCTTCTAAGTAAAACACTAGAAGTACTCAGCCAGTGTTTGGAGAAGACGTGAAGATTGATAGGTTTGATCTAAATGTAATGTGTCTCAGTGACGGCTTTAGAACAACATACAATGACCAGCTGGATATTCACCATCCCAATCTGTATCGTAGGTGATATAATTTATATGGATTCCACAGGCACTATTCTTACTCCTCCTTATGCACTTCATCACTCTGACTCAAGATTTACACCAAGTGAAAACCTGACTGCTGAGCCAGGAGCTCACAACAATAGTGGTCTAGGCTGGACCACGACATATGAAACTATCCACAGACATTAATGGTCTGATAAAAGTGTGATGGGCTACTCGTCAACGTCACATGCACAAGGTCTCCAGATCACCTACGTGTTGAAAACCAACCTGCCAACGCTGACAGTCAAAGTCAATTTTTAAACAACAAAAATGGGAACTGTCAGAAACATGCCAAAATAAAGAAAGCATTTATTGAGCACAGCCCTCAGCGAAGGACGTTCAGTTTCCCACAGTGTCAATACACTTCTCCTAACCCTGTTCAAAGAATCCAGATCCATATCAGGATTGCTACCAAAATCTAAAGGATTGTTGGACTTCTACCCCAGAATGTTTTACTCAAATCTCTTCTCCATTTCTGGTCTTTGTTGGCCAGACAGAAGGAGTCTTTGTTTTATTGTTCATCGTTATCATTGACATATGAAATATTCTGATTTTACCTGTGTTCCCTTTCATTTTAATTTTTATTTCTCAAAACTTTTTGTTATGTCTGAAAACCAGTTCAGAAGTGCAGGAATTGTTTTTTCTTTCAGCCGTTGGTTTCATTGGTATCAGAAGCCGGATGTTTAGTTGTGAGTGCACCCTGTCCTGAGGTCACGCTTTTGTCTCTTTCTTTTATCAAGTTAAGTTTGCTTGGAGTACTTTACTTCCTATGTATTATTTAGGCATTCATTCATTCATCTTTTAAAGCTTTACACTGTTTGAGGTTGTAGGAGGACATGAGTCATTACAAGTACAAGTCAGTCTGAATGAATTTAGAAAAAATATACAGTATATACAGTATAAATGGAAAGTCTCGAAAATAAATCAATTGCTCATCTGCAAACAAACATGTAAATCAGACAAGTTTCTGCTCAAAGACTAGAAAACTAGAAAAAAGTTAGGCAACATTGCTAATCACTAATCACAAAAATGGACCTCCACTATTTTGAATGAAGGATGTTGATGATAATACCGAACACTAAGTTAGATGATTCAGCTAACTGTCAGTGTTTAAGTGTCCGAGCCCATGTCAAAAACTCAGTTAGATAATTTCAGTTCCAGGCCCTTGGGTTTAGAGTCAGTCTTTATGATAAAAATACAGTAATCCAAGGGCCATTCTACAGGCTTTTGTTATTTTTTATTTTTTTCGCATAAACAACGTTCTGTCTGTCTGAGTCCTTTAGGTTGGGGACATTTGGGGACGTTTCAGTTTTCCAAGTTATTGTGACTATTTCGAGTAAGTTTGAATCTATCAAAAAAAGGACTAGTACATTGGGTTGTAGTAAGAATGTGAGTCACAGAAGAAGCTCAATCGAATCTGAGTCAAGTCATTTCATTTTTTGTCCAGGTCCAGGTGTATGTCACTGAATTTACATAATTAATTTCAATGCCAAGGGTTGTGAGTCACAGATAAAGCGGTTCTAGTTGAATCAGCGTTAACTCCAGAGTCCAGGACTTGTGGTTTCAAATTAAATTCAAGTCCCAAGACTTGGAATCAAAGTAGTCCAGTTCAAGATTGAATGATGATTCCAGTTCAAGTGAAGCTTTCCAGGGTCAAGTACTGAAACAGTATCTGAAGGTGTAAGTGTACACCTTACATCTTAGACTTTAAGCTCTCTTTTATAGCCCTTCCTGCTCTAAATCAGGTCCAGTCAGGACCAACCGTAGCCAGTGTGGTGCAATTCATCACAGCGTTCCTGTTCACAGCAGCCGTGGCTTCAGGCGAGTTCCAGCCATTAACACTCCTCCATCAGAACAAGCGGAGCGCTCTGACACATATAATATAATAATGATTATGTGTTCATTATATGTCCTCCCCTCGTCATCTCTGCTATCTGGCAGTGTGAGTTGTGCTCAGCAGCCGACCTGGAGATCTTGAGGTTGAGACTGACCTGATCCCACCAGACATTTAATGCTGTAGTGAAAAAGCATGGATGTGCCCCATTGTCTGACTGCAGGCCCAAATATGTCTCAAGTACATTATATCATCATGGCACTTAGAAGATACGGCTAATAAAACAGAGTATGAGCTAAAAAGAGGGCTCACTTTTAATCTCCTCTTGAAGAGAAAACAGACAGAGGATTAAAAGCAGAGCGATGACTTATGAAAGACTTCAAACTGCAACCCAAACCCATCAAAGGCACCTCTTAATCCTCTTACCCACCCTCATTTCATTCTGCTTTAATTGATTCATAAAAGACAGAGATTATGTGCCGACGTGAACAGATGAAAAGCCAGGAATAATTGTGCCATATTAAGACACGGTTTCTACTGTGAAACTTATTTAAACCTAAAAATCCTCATTTGAATTTCAGTGTAATCCCATCTGTATCAAACTGCACTGCAGACGGCCATAAAAGGTGGATTTCAGTTTAAAAGATTGTAAAAGTGTCACTGTCGCACATAACGAGAGATGCCACTGACATGATCAGACTTAAAGTTTTTTTTACTGTTTTACTGGGTAAAGTTTATGAGAATAAAAACCATAGGAGTGTTCACATTTATAACTATCCAACCTGATATGTCTCTGGGCTGGCACACACACAGTCAACAACAACATGTCGGTCACGTAAAATGGCTCCAAATTAACTGTTCATCCCAAGGCTTGTTATGAAACTGCCGCACTGAAAGATTTGAGCCATCCTTGGACAATAATACTCTTTTCTAACACTCCATGCAGAGTGGACTGTACAAGGCCAGCCATCCACAGATGCCGTGGATCTGTCTTCAGCGGTAATTTTATCAGGAAGAAATGCACATGTCTATAATAAATAGACATGTTTGCTTAATAGTGAGTGAATTCATGAATCAGTGATTACCATCTTTGGGTTCTCTGTGTCAGAGGATATTGTTGAGTAAGTATTTAATAAGAGATGTAAAGAACAATACAAAATACAAAAGTGTCTTATTTTTCCCTTGTTTTCTTCATATATCAATGCACTATTTCTGAAATATTTGGCAGATGTTGATGCAATATCTGAATTAAAAACTTTGATTATAACTAATACATTGTTACTTTTTTAGGTTCCACTGAGTTCAGTAAACTGAACTTTTAAAATGAAAAACTTTTAAAAAAGAAGAGGAGGACAATTGATTCAGACAAAAAGAGGAAAGAGGAAGGATAGAAGTGTTGGTCTGAAGTTTGGAACTCTGAATGTAGGTACAATTCCAGGGAAAAGTAGAGAACTAGAAGAGTAGACATTTTGTGTGTGCAGGAGACCAGGTGGAAGGGCAGCAAGGCTAGAAACATTGGTGGAGGCTACAAACTGTTTTATCAAGGTTCAGATGGGAAGAGAATTGAAGTAGGGGTGATCCTACAGGAAGAACATGTAAGAAATGTGGTAGAGGTGAAACGAGAGTCAGACAGGTTGATGTGTGTGAAGGTAGAAATAGAAGGAGAGATGATAAATGTTGTTAGTGGTTATGCCCCACAGGTGGGCTGTGAGTTGGAAGAAAAGGAGAAGTTCTGGAAGGAGCTGGATTGGATGGTAGAGAGTATCCCTACGGGAGAGATAGTGGTGATTGGAGCAGACCTTAATGGCCATGTAGGGGAAGAGAACAGAGGAGATGAGGAAGTGAAAGGTAGGTTTGGTGTTAGGGAGAGAAACGTAGAAGGACAGGCAGTGGTAGATTTCGTGAAGAGAATGGAAATGGCTGTGGTAAAAAGAAAGAGGAACACAGGGTGACGTACAAGAGTGGAGGCAGGTCCACACAGATAGATTATAGTCTATGCAGAAGAGGAGGTAATCTAAGGGAGATTAGAGACTGTAAGGTGGTGGCAGGTGAGAGTGTAGGCAAACAACATCGGATGGTAGTGTGGATGGAGGTGACAAAAAGGAAGAGAGTGAAGACAGAGCAGAAGATCAGTGATTAGGGAGACAGGTAGGAAGGTGCTAGGTATGTCCTCTGGGCAGAGAAAGGAGGACAAAGAGACCTGGTGGTGGAA